>NC_142938.1:63086930-63119430 GCF_046866305.1 Octopus bimaculoides | reverse complement strand
TTTCTCAAAAATTAGCCAGAGATGATTTTTAAAATGAATATATCAGAAATAAACTTGACTGCTCTCACAAATGAGAATACCAAAAGTGAAACCCAACCGTTCTCAAAAATTAAGTAAAAAAAAGGTAGGAAAAGTAATCCAGAATCCTTGTCTCACCCCAGATCGATCCCAAGATCTAATCAGTTCATGCCAGTCATGAGACCAAACATCTCTAAAAGTTTCATCCAAATCCATCCAGCAGTTCTTGAGATATCTTGTCCATAGACAAACAAACAAACACGACTGAAAACAATACCTCTGCCTTCGTTAAGGCAGAGGTAAAAATGGCAATGACCCTCTTCAGTCGTGAATGACCATGGAATTGCACCAAGAAAGTTACCCTCTGAGGTTCAAGTCCAGGCAAGGTTGTTTATGGATGACCAGCAGTCACCCATGCATATCAGTCTCCCATCTCCATGCCACTGATGTTATCCAAAGGAAAGGCAAAGGCCGATACAGCTTGGCACCAGTGATGCAGCAACTCAATTCTACAGCTGAGTGAACTGGAGCAATGTGAAATAAGGTGTCTTGCCCAAGGACAGAACACGCAGCCTTCACATTTCCAAAACATACTTGTGAAGATTTAAACTGTTGTGTGTATTTATGTGTATATGTATGTGTTCACGTGTGTGTTTGTGCGTGTTACTACTTCCCTCCTTTGACATCACATGATAGTTGTAAACGAGTGTTACCATCCTGCAAAGAGTATCTTTCATTCCCAATCTTCCATGAAAACATGTCTGGTCTCAGAGAAATATTACCTAGCTTGGAAACGTGTAAGGGTTTGTGACAGGAAGGGCATCCAACTGTTGGAAAGTCTGCCTCGACAAATTCCATCCAATTGATGCAAGCATGGAAAAGTAGCCATTAAATGATGATGATGATGATGATGATGGTGATGAAAAATTATATCTTTTGTCATTCTGATGTCTCTTAAGTACATGGCAGACTATACTTTGCTGAAAAGGTTTCATAAGATCAAAACATTCAGAATTGTCATTGTGCTTGGCATAGATCTGACTCTCTCATTACTGCAAATAAACTCCATTTAATCTTTAATAAATTTAGATTTCAGTTCTCTATCTCTCTCTCTCTCTCTCTCTCTCTCTCTCTCTATCTCTCTCTCTATCTCTCTCTCTCTCTCTCTCTCTCTCTCTCCCCCCTTCTCATTTTTTTTTCTTTTACTAATGACTTCTCATCGTAGTGGAATTTCAATTTATTAAAAATTCTGTCTTACTACATTCAAGGTGTTAGCTTGAACTTTATATATATATATATGTGTGTGAGTGTGTGTGTGTGTGTTTTCCATGCAGAAGGTATCTCTGGGAAAAAAAATTTTCTTGTGACTACATTGGTTTGTAGGTAATATGTTTGAGAAAAGCAAAGTTTAATTGCTCAGAAGAGCACACACACACACACACACACACACACAGAGAGGAGCTCCAATGCTTTAGCAGAGTTATAATGGAAATTAGTGGCATTTCTGCTTTCCCAAACGCATTACCATAATGGCTTCGATCTACAGCCAAACCTTCAATTCATCAAGAAAATAACAAAAACAACAAACAGTGGGGGGTAGTGGTAATGGTGGGGGTGGGGGTAGTAGTAGTAGTAGTAGTAGTAGTAGTAGTGATGGTAGTGGTAGTAGGAGTAGTAGTGGTGGTTATGGTAGTAGTAGTAGGAGTGGTAGTGGTGGTGGTGGCGGTGGTAGTGGCAGTAGTAGTAGTGTTGGTGAAGGATTGATAAATATGAAGAATAGCAACTACAGAGGCAGTGTTGCTGGACATATACCAGCTCCCTTCTGTCTTGTGTGCCAATGCAAAACGAAATTTATTCACAGACAGACCCAGAGAGAAAACGAGACAGACAGACAGACAAACAGACAGGCAACTACACACACATACACACGCTCATACACACACATACACACACACACACACACACACACTCATATATTATTAAAGTTTATTATTTTTAATTCAGTGGTGTGTCTGTTTTTAAAGCCATAGTTGGTCCCAATTGGCATTATCCAAGCGAAACTAATGTCTCAAGTTTGTGAAGTCCAATATACAATGACATACCGCTCAACACTGTGCCAACATGATTGTTTACACTGATATAATGTAAATGTAAATTTTCCAGACTTTGTTTCACTGTTGAGACCTAAATTATAGTCATGGTTTAATAGGTTTTCAAAGATTGCTCAACAGACATTGTTAATGAAGTAGTCTACTCTCACTCCCTCTCTCTCTCTCTCTCTCTCCCTCTCTCTCTCCCCCTCTCTCTCTCACTCCCCCCTCTCTCTCTCTCTATATATATATATAAATATATATATGTATGTATCTTTCTTCTTTCTCAATCTCTCTCTCTCCACCTGCTTCATTTTTTTTCCTGCAGACATTAGCTTGCTGATGTTCAAATTTAGCATCAACTACATTCATTGATCTCACTTTTCAATCTCAATGCTCCTGAGTTTGATCCTGCTTCACAGCACCTTGGACTAGTGTCTTCTACGGTTTCATTGAGCTGGTACATGAAAATTTGACCCATCGTATGTATAAACATTTACACATGTATATATATATATATATATATAGGTGCAGGAGTGGCTGTGTGGTAAGTAGCTTGTTTACTGACCACATGGTTCTGGGTTCAGTCCCACTGCGTAGCAACTTGGGTAGGTGTCCTCTACTATAGCCTCGGACTGACCAAAGTCTTGTGAGTGGATCTGGTAGACGGAAACTGAAAGAAGCCCGTCGTATATATATATATATATATATATATATATATATATATATATATATATATATATATATATATATATACATATATATATATATATCATCTTCATCATCATCGTTTAACATCCGCTTTCCATGTTGTCATGGGTTGGACGGTTTGACTGAGGACTGGCTACAGGCTGCACCAGGCTCAATCTGGTCTGGCAAAGTTTCTACAGCTGGATGCCCTTCCTAATACCAACCAGTCAGGCAGTTCTGGCAACGACCACGCTCATGCTCAAAAGGTGTTTTTACATGCTACCTGCACAGGAGCCAGTCCGGCAGCACTAGCAACGACCACGCTTGAATGTTGTTTTTCACGTGCCACTAACACATGTGCTGGTAAGGTGATGCTGGCAATGATCATGCTCGTATGGTGCTTTTCATGTGTCACCGGCACCGGAGATAATCCATGGCCCTGGCAACGATCAGGCTCGGATGTGCTTTTAAAGTTCCACTGGCACAAGTGCCAATCAGGTGGTACTGTCATCGGCCACATCAGCGATTTTGGTTTGTTCACACTTGCCTCAATAGGTCTTCACAAGCAAAGTTCATTGTCCAATGAATGAGGGGTACTCATAAGTGGCCCGGTTGCACCCCACATTCGGATGTGCTTTTGACGTTCCACTGGCATGAGTGCCAATCAGGTGGTACTGTTGTCAGCCATGTCAGCAATTTTGATTTTGATTTCACTTGCCTCAGTAGATCTTCACAAGCAAGGTTCATTGTCCAATGAATGAGGGGTACTCATAAATGGGCTGGTTACACCCACTGGCATAGGCCATGGGCTATGGTCTCACTTGGCTTGTCAGGTCTTCTCAAGCACAGCATATCTCCAAAGGTCCCGGTCACTAGTCATTGCCTCGGTTACAAGACTGGTCAGGTAGGTTACCGATGCTCATCGCTGTATATATATATATATATATATATATATATATATATATATATTTATTTATTAGGTGCAGGAGTGGCTGTGTGGTAAGTAGCTTGCTTCCCAACCATATGGTTCTGGGTTCAGTCCCACTGCGTGGCACTTTGAGCAAGTGTCTTCTACTATAGCCTCAGGCCAACCAAAGCATTGTGAGTGGATTTGGTTGATGGAAACTGAAAGAAGTGAGTTGTAAATATGTATGTGTATGTGTAGGTTTGTCTGAGGGTGTTTGTTCCCCTACCATTGCTTGACAACCGATGTTGTTATGCTTAAATCACTGTAACTTAGCAGTTTGGCAAAAGACACTGATAGAATAAGTACTAGGCTTACAAAGAATGAGTTCTGGAATCGATTTGTTTTATTAAAGGCATACTCCATCATGGCTGCAGTCAAATGACTGAAACAAAAGAAAAAGAATATATATATAGATATATATATATACACATATATATATATATATATATATATATATATATATATATATATATATATATATATATATATATATATATACAGTGCCATCAACACCAAGCAGCCATTAGGACTAAATGAACTTTAGGTCAGTTAAAATATGGTAATAATGTATTTTAACTTCTAAAGGCAAATTCGGTGCAGTTACTGTGGAGAAAACATCATATCTACTGGGAGTTTTTTTGCACCTTTTACCATAAGAAAGAATTTTTTCTTCACAGTAATTGCAGTGAATTTGCTTTTAGAAGTTAAAATATGACCCTAACATATTTTAACTAACCTAATGTTCATATATATATATATATATATATATATATATATACAGACAGATATGTATATATATATACAGATATATATATATATATATATATATATATATATATATATATATATATATATATATATATGTATATATATACATACATATATATGTGTAAATAATATGTGACAATTATTCGGTAGCTTTGATAAAACTCCAAGTTTCGGATGCCGGGGTGGAAACCCACGCCGCCATGTCTTCAGTTATTTGGCCATCGAAGAATGCTATGAAAATGATGGCCAGATAACTGAAGAGATGGCAACGTGGGTTTCTGCCCCAGCATCCAAAACCCTGAGCTTTTTCATGGCTACCGAATAATTGTTGCATATTATTTACAGATAAATTCCTCTATTTACATAATATCGTGGTCTCTTTCTTTTTTTTGTTGTCTTACCGTTTCATCTATTTCATCTATCAATTACTTCAGCTTACTGGAGTTATATAGATAGAATGAGGCATGTCACCTCAGGAGTGAAACAGCTGTAAGACATTGCCCCATCTTCAGTCACTAGATGTCCTTTTTAATTACTGATATGACAATATGTCACATGTGTTTGTATATTGTTTTTATTGTGCTCTTAGTTAAAAAATAAACATGTAAATTGACATAATACAATGTCTGCAAGTTGATGAATACCACATATTCCCCTCCATTTTCTTATTGATATATATATATATATATATATATATATATATTTGTATCCCAGAATCACTTTGATGGCATATACTGCTCTCTCACTCAATAATAATGATAAGTATTATTTCTACTATTTGTGCAAAGCCTGAAAATTTGTGGTAGGAGTAGTCAATTACATTGACACCAGTACTGCATGACTATTTATTTTTTGGAACCGAAAAGGACAAAAGGCAAAATTCACTTTGGCAGGATTTGATCTCGGAATGCATAGAGCTAGAAAAAACGGCACTAAGCATATTTGTCCAAAGCATTAATGATTTTATTATTGTTAGTTGTTGTTATTTTTATTATTCTTAACTTTGTTGCCTTCCCAATGTTGAGATGGATGTTGGTGACGCAACAATCCATTGGAGTTTTGTGTTTTGGCAATTGCAAATATGTCTTCAATATAATCTCTCTTCAGGCACATAACATGTTTCTTCTCATTACGCACTAACGGTTGTCGAATATTGATCCTTGACAGAATATTAAAAAAAAAAGTACATGTAAACACACCACTTTCATAGTACACACACTCACACATGTGTGGCACTCTATCGGATACAACAACAACAAGTGAGCCAGTTGATCCGATCAGCAAAACAGCCTGCTTGTGAAATTAATATGCAAATGGCTGAGCATTTCACAAAGATGCATACCCTTAATGGAGTTCTCTGGGTGATTCAGCATGACACAGAATATGACAAGGTTGGCCCTTTGAAATACAGGTACAACTCACTTTAACCAGCTGAATGGACTGGAACAATGTGAAATAGAGTGCCTTGCTCAAGGACATAATGTCCTACCATGTATTAAACTCACAGCCTTACAATCTTGAGTTGAATATCCTAACCACTTACCCATGCACCTTCACCACACATGTATATACACATACACACAACTAGACTTGTGCACATATACATCAAGTCAATGAGGTAGCTTGTATGTGATTGCTGAACTTGCTAGAATTGGCAACCGAAACTTCCTCAAATTACTCTCTACTTTCATTTGTCTTTTTATCTTCTTTTGTTATTTGCTCATTTCAGTCAGTCATTGAAGTGTGACCATGCTGGAACTTTTCCTTGACAGGTTTTAGTTGAAGAAATCTACCCCCAGCACTTATTTTTTTGAGTCTTATCTATTTTCCTGAACTACTAGATTACAGGGGACATAAACAAACCAGCACTGGTTGTCAAGCAGTGGTGATAGGGACAAACACAAAGACACACACACACACACACACACACACACACACACATATATATATATTTATATTTATATATGTATATACAACAGATCTCCCAGACATTTTCCATCAGCCAAATGCACCCACAAGGCATTGGTCAGCTCCAAGACTATAATAAAAGACACTTCCCCAAGATGTGCTGTGGGACTGAACCTGAAACCACATGGTTTGCAAAGCAACCTTCCTAACCACACAGCCATGACTGCACCTATTTCATTATTTATTTATTCATTATTATTATTATTATTATTATTATTATTATTATTATTATTATTATTATTATGATAATTTTTTTTTTAACATTCATGTAAATAAACAGATGACCAGAATTTTAGATTATTTAAAGAACAATGGGCTGAAAAACATTTAAAGAACAATGGGTAGGAAATATTTTAAAATGTATTTTGAATGAGGGAAATAGGAATCAGTGATATGATGGATTCCAGCAGAATCTGGTAAATAGCAGCATCATCATCAACATCAAGAGCAACAGCAGCAGCAGCAGCAACATTCTGTTGGTCTGTTGGTTACAGTACCAGAATATTTAATGTTATAGTGGTAATTATTACAATTCAAACGTTTAGATTTTGTATTACATATTGTTTACATAAAGTAACGTCTTCTGCTGTATTATCCTGATCACTATAATGGATAAATTTAGTTAATTATTAAGAATAATGATTTATTGATTTTGTGTGTGTGTGTGTGTTTGTATATAATGCACGTGTAGACATGTGTGTGTCTGTTTATACATATGTTTATATAGATACATATACATGCACATATGAGTACCTGTATATACATACACACATACATATATATATATATATACACACACACATTATATATATACATATATATATACACACACTCACAAACACATGCATACAAATATTTACATGTGTGTGGTGTATGTATATATGTATGTATGTATATCCACATATACACATATATACATTCGTATATATTTTATGTGTGTATGCATATATACATGCACAGCCACACACACAGAGGCATACATGTATATTTGTGTCCATGAGTGTATTTATACAAATACACATATATATTATACACACACATATACATACTCACACACACCTCTATATTCATACACAGACACACACACACACACACACACACACACACACACACACACACACACACACACATGTGTAATTATTCTCTAACTTTTCAAAAATCTTAAATCTCAAAGATGTTTCCTCCAAAACAAAAGATGTAAAAATTCATGAAGTTTTAAATAAGATGAAATTTGTCTCTAAAAATGGCTAAAATAATAAACAGACAACACTATTTCTGCATTTTCACATGCTAATTTTCTGATATTTCTCTTCATTAATTAATTTTGAAAGACCAATGATTATTTTGAAAATTTCTGCTTTGATTCCATTCAGATAAAAGCAAAATCAACAAAGAAATAAATGACAAAAAAAAAAGCACAAACAAATGCAAGTATAACAATAAAAAAAATAAATATCAAATAAAAAAACAGCAACATAACAACCATGTGTGGCGATGTGTTTCATTGTCAAGACTGACTTTTATAGTTTTGAAATATTTCGAGCTGTTTTTGTTTCTGTAAATCAATTTTATGAAATTTTCTATTTTGTTTTATAAAACATATCTTTGGTGCTTGAGTGTAGTTGGGGTTGGAGAGAGACACTTATTGTTTTCTGTCATTACACATACATAGCTTCGGGTCAGTTACGACTAAGTAAATGAACTTCTACTAGCTTCAGAGATGAGTTTTTCTGTTGTTCAATCAACTGAACAACCTAATTATTATCAAATTAGTATGCAAGTGGCTGAGTACTCCACAGACGTATTTTAATTTAAGCCCTTTTCTCCCTATGGAGCATTGACCATCAATGACTTCCTCTACTGTTCTCAACTTTGAGATGTCTTTTCTGCTTCTCTCTAGCAGAATCCCTGCTTTTTTCAGCTAGCTCTGTTTCAGTACCCTACTTGCAGCTTTTTTTAGGATGTCCTTTCTTCTGCCTCCCTTGTGAGTTCCAGGTCAAGGCCTGGCATGTCATATGTTTCCATGAGGACATGTCTTAGTGCCCCATGTCTTGTTGGTTTTTGGATTATCATTGATGCTCTGGTAACTTTGCTTTTTTCCTTGGTAGGAGTGTTGACCCTACAAAAACTCATTTTTATTAGTCAGGCCTTTGTACTTTGACCAGTTTCGCATGGGAGGCCCTACTACCATAGCTCTCAGGGTCATTAAGGCATCCAAATCGCCACACTGCAACAAGGACTGGACCATGTGGAGGACAGGCACATGTTAGCTTACTGTAATTCTCAGGTAGATTCAGTATGACACAGAAATGAGAAGGCTGGTCAAACCTTTAAATCAGAGATACAGTCCATCCAGTAGGCTTCCCTGCAGTTTCTGTCTATCCATTTTCACTCACAAAGCTTGGATTGGCCTAAGGTCATAATTAAAGACACTTGTCCTAATTGCCACTCATTTTTAACCAGTCAACCATTTTGCACCGATCTAACTGAATAGACCTATGATGAAAGGTGTTCCAGGCATGACCAACCTGCATATTTGTGAATTGTCAAGATAGGAGGGTTGTGATTTAAACTCAAAGTGGATTTGGTTGCTATTTCTAGCCATTCATAGGAGTATATAGGGCCTCTATCTTTAGCTTGTAGAAAAAGAGAAACTTCTTTATTGAAATACTGATTTTTAATGGAGGTTCAAGGCCATACATTAGAAATCTTTTGGTACCACACTGCCTGAAACTGCCTTTGATTCTTTGATCCATCATCATTATCATTTAATGTCTGCTTTCCATACAGGCATGGGTTGGACAGTTTCACATGAAGCTGGCTAGCAGGGAACAGTCCAGACTCCAATTGTCTGTTGTAACATGATTTCTACTGCTGGATGCCCTAAGTGATCTAAATTTAAAACTTCTAAAGAAATTTCATGTGAATTTATGTTCTAAGGACGAAGTTAGCTTACCAAATTACTCTTTTACTCTTTTACTTGTTTCAGTCATTTGACTGTGGCCATGCTGGAGCACCACCTTTAGTCGAGAAAAATCGACCCCAGGACTTATTCGTTGTAAGCCTAGTACTTATTCTATCGGTCTCTTTTTGCAGAACCACTAAGTTACAGGGACGTAAACACACCAGCATCGGTTGTCAAGCAATGGTGGGGGGACAAACACAAACACACATACACACATACATATATGTATATATATACATATATACGATGGGCTTCTTGCAGTTTCCGTCTACCAAATCCACTCACAAGGCTTTGGTCGGCCTGAGGCTACAGTAGAAGACACTTGCCCAAGGTGCCACGCAGTGAGACTGAGCCCAGGACCATGTGGTTGGTAAGCAATCTACTTACCACACAGCCGCTCCTGCGCCTGCATTATTTTCAAAATTAATTCAAACAAAGGCAGTGTATTTCAAAAGGGTTAAACTTCCTGATTTAAAGTAATTAAAATTAAAACCTTTCATCAAAACTTCATAGGCACAGGAGTGGCTGTGTGGTAAGTAGCTTGCTTACCATTCCAGGTTCATTCCCACTGCGTGGCACCTTGGGCAAGTGTCTTCTACTATAGCCTCGGGCCGACCAAAGCCTTGTGAGTGGATTTGGTAGGCAGAAACTGAAAGAAGCCTGTTGTATATATGTATATATATATATATATATATATATATATATATATATATATATATATGTATGTCTGTGTATGTGTGTCTGTGTTTGTCCCCCCAACATCACTTGACAACCGATGGTGGTGTGTTTACGTCCCCGTAACTTAGCGGTTCGGCAAAAGAGACCGATAGAATAAGTACTAGGCATCCAAAGAATAAGTCCTGGGGTCGATTTACTCGACTAAAGGCGGTGCTCCAGCATGGCCACAGTCAAATGACTGAAACAAGTAAAAGAGTAAAGAGTATAAGCCTATGCTCCAAATATCAGCTGAATAGGGACAAAGTTATTTCAGTAAATTCTTCATTATTTTCAAAATATGTTGAAACGGTGTATTTCAGCAGAAATATTCTAACAAAAGGGTTTAGAGAGAGCACCATTGATTAAATTTACCTCAGATATTTATTTTATGAACACCCAAAGGATGAAATGTAAAGTTGAGCTGAAATGATTTAAATTTAGAACTAGATAAATACAACAAGGCATTTTGTTGAGTTCTCTGCTGATTCTGCCAGTCGCCATCTTATCTTCCTTATTAAATTATTAATGCATTTCTTTTCGGTACTATGAAGGCCAACTTATTTTTAATGGCGACTATAATGTCACATCTGATAGTTGGGCTAAATACTCTCTTTATAGTTGTTAATAATATTAATCTTGTGTTCAATCATACCCCCACTTCCTGCTTCTAGACTCTGAGAGCCAAAGAGAAAAATAAACCCTTTGTTGTTAATAATTCACAATTCTAAAATGGCAAGTCAGGAGAGATAATGAAGTTATAGATTAAAACACTCATGAGTACCTCTTATCGTTTCCAAGATCAGTACCTACTTCTGTGACAGTAGTATATTACTTGTAATTTATTGGTGTGGGTTCAAATTACAGAAGTTGACCTTAATTAAAAATTATAAATGATATAAAAAAATTTGCTTTAAAATATAAAATTAAAGAAAAGAAATTATACAGAGCTTTATGTCGAGTAAAATAAGATGTTCTCCATTGATAAAACTCCAGTAAGAATTTGTATGATTTCTTTTAATTTATTATTTATTTTGTTAATAATTTTATTACTATAATGAATCATGTAGTCAGGAGTGAAATTAATAAAAAACTTTAAATGCCGATAGAAGGATAAAAATATAATTACAAAATAATAAATGAAGAAACATAATTTTTATTTCCTTTATAATAGGGAAAGAGAGGGTGGTTAGATTGTAATGTTTTAATATCTGTAGCCAAAATTACATTACTAATTTGTTTTAGGATGTGGAACAATTTAATCCTGATGTTATTGGGTCCTAATGATATCAGGGACCACTTTTTGTCATTCTGATATTAGCAAAACAGCTACAAATTGGCTGGTTGAGTCTTTCAGCTGCCCCCATTCCTTTTCTGTATGAGATGACAAACCAAGGTATTGGATTTGCATAATGAGGGTGGTGAACAGCAGAATTATTTTAAGCTTTCATATTTTACTTGTTTCAGTCATTCGACAGCAACCATGCTGGGGCATTGTCTTGAAAGGGTTTGTTGAACTATAATTAACCCATGTACTTATTTTTAAAATCTTTCCATCAGTTTTTTGCCATACTGCTACATTACAGGGGTGTAAACAAACCAACACCGGTTGTCAAGTGATGCAGGGAACAAACACAAAGACATGCACATACACATGCTTACTTACTCTCTCTTTCTCTCTCTCTCTCTCTCTCTCTCTCTCTTTATATCTCTCTCTCTCTCTCTCTTTATATCTCTCTCTCTCTCTCTCTCTCTCTCTTTATCTCTCTCTCTCTTTATATCTCTCTCTCTCTCTCTCTCTCTCTCTTTATCTCTCTCTCTCACACACACACACACACACACACACACACACATATACAATGGACTTCCACACAGTTACCATCAACCAAGTTCACTCACAAGGCATTGGTTGACCATGGCCTATTATAGAAGACACATGCCCAAGATGTCACACAGTGGGACTGAACCTGATACTACATGGTTAGGAATGAAGCTTCTAAACCACAGTCATGAATTGGCATGCCATTTCCATATAATGTTACATTCTTTAACAGTATTCTTTCACATGCTGGGGTTGGTTTGGCTTTTTTCCTTCAGGATTCATAAAATAAATAACCACTCAATACTGGAGACTAATTAAATTGATTGTAAAAATAAAAAAAATTAAAGAAAGTTGCTCTTGTGCCAATTTAAGAAATTAAGAAATTATTATTATTTATTCTGAGGCAAAGGGGTGGCAGTAATGAGAAATTAGTTATGTACTAGTTAAGCACTAGAGGCTAATTACATCAACTATAAAAATATTGGTCTCATGCCAGTGTAAGAAGCAATTATCATTCATTCTGAGATTGAGAAGTTGTGTGAATGATCTTTGCAAGCATGACTGCAGGATTATGGAGCACATTTTGCAACCATGTGTTTTTGGGTTCAGTTCCATTGTACAGCACCTTGGGCTAATGTCTGCAACTATAGCTCAGGGCCAACCAATACCCTGTAAGTAAATTTGGTTGATGGAAACTCTATCGAAGCCCATCATGTGTGTATGTAGATAAATATAAAAATATATGTAGGTGCAGGAGTGACTGTGTGGTAGCTTGCTTACCAACCACATGGTTTGAGGTTCCGTACTATTGCATGGTACCTTGAGTAGCTGTCTTCTGCTATAGCTTCAGGCCGACCAAAGCCTTGTGAGTGGATTTGGTAGGCAGAAATTGAAAGAAACTTATTGTATACACACACACACACACACACACACACACACATATATATATATATATATATATATATATATATATATGTATGTGTGTGTGTATGTGTGTGTGTATGTGTGTGTGTGTTTGTCCCCACCAACATCGCATGACAACCAATGCTGGTGTGTCTACATCCCTGTAACCTCAGCAAAGTGACCGATAGAATAAGTACTAGGCTTACAAAGAATAAGTCCTGGGGTCGATTTACTTGACTAAAGATAATGCTCCAGCATGGCTGCTGTCAAATGACTGAAACAGGTAGAAAAACATATACATACACATACACACACACACACGCGCACGCTCACGTGTGTGTGAAGGTGCATGGCTCAGTAGTTAGAGCATCAAGCTCACATAAAATAGTGAGCAATTCCTGAACCAGTCTGTGTGTTCTATTCTTGAACAAGACACTTGATTTCATATAGCCTAGTTCAGTCAGCTGTAGAAATGAATTGATTGTGACGTCACAGGTGCCAAGTTGTATTGGCCTTTGCCTTTTCCCTTAGATAACATTGGTGGTTTGGAGAGGGGAGACTGGTATGCATGAGTGACTGCTGGTCTTCCATAAACAACCTTGCCCGGACTTGTACCTTGAAGTTGGAACGGAACTTTCTAGGTGCAGTCCCATTGCCATCTATGACTGAAGGGGTTCTTTACCCTTTACCCTTTTTTATACACACACACACACACACACACACACACACACACACTATATATATATATATAATTATTACAAATAAAAGGGTAAAGGAATATTAATTTATTAATAAATTAATAAGTAATAATTTTTTACCAAGCACTTCGGTATGTAAACACCATTATCGGTGAAGAACCTATTTAAAAGTTCTTATAAATTTATAAACATTATTAAGGGATCAGCAACAGTTGCTTCACCACATACCGAAGTTCAGAAATAGCAGCTAAAGTGCTAAAACTCCAACAGATAGTAGTACTACTATCTGTTGGAGTTTTAGCACTTTGTCTTCCCTCTCACCTACTGCCTGACAACCAGTGTTAGATTGTTTACTTCTCTCTAACTTAGTGGTTCAGCAAAAAAATTCGATACAGTTACAACCAGACTTTCAAATATATATATATATATATATATACATATATATATATATATATATAAGTATTGGGGCCAGTTTGTTCGACTAAAGCTTTGAAGATGGTGCTGTAGCATGGCTGCTGTTCAGTGTCTAAAACAAATAAAAGATGGATGATAATAAAGACCAGTCCTGATTTTGAACTCAGAGTGGACAGGAATAAAACTTAATCCTAGATTTAGCTTTGGCTTACCTTGTGTTCTCCATCACCACCACAGCCATTATCGACAGCACCATTACATGCATATATGCATGTGCTGTCCATTCTAAGCACTAATTTGCGAATGAAAAGGAACAAATCCACTCTGGAGACTCCTACAGTATTTCCATTGCTTTGTCAGGCAAGCTATCTCATTACCAATTACTCCAGGATGAATTTTGTATGCCTGTCTTTCTTAAATTAGATAAATTTTTAACTACTTTATTCAATCTCCTCGAGTATTCTGCCTGTTTCACAGACAATTTCATACCACTTAGTGTTATCTCAACAAGCTGACATCAGTGTCTGAATGTATGAAATACATTAAACATTACGTAATCTAAACCGATAGATATGTGGTTCAAATCCAGTCATCAGACTCGTTGTTTTGTTCCTTCTTTCTCTTTCCCACCTCTGCGAATCAGTTTCTAACCTGTAGCATTCAGATTACTTCTGTCAAATGTAATGCTTGTTCATTCACATTGTTGTACCAGTTGCGTACTAGGGTTGATCTAATAGACTGGCCCTCTTCCCCAAAATTTCGGGCCTTATACCTTGAGTAGAAAAGAATATTTTCAAGGTGGTGAGCTGGCAGAAACGTTAGAACGCCGGGTGAAATGCTTAGTGGCATTTTGTCTGTCTTTACGTTCTGAGTTCAAATTCCTCCAAGGTGGACTTTGCTTTTCATCCTTTAGGGGTCGATAAATTAAGTACCAGTTGCATACTGGAGTCGATCTAATCAACTGGCCCCCTCCCCCAAAATTTCGAACCTTGTGCCAAGAGTAGAAAAGAGTATTTTCTTGGAGAAAGGATGGAGGAATATTGAACACTGCCATTCCTGTTACAAGAGCATTGGTAAACCTAAATTTAGAATGAAAAGAATGAGATACCTGTCTAACACACACACACACACACACAAGCATCTTTGACTCGTTTCAGTCACTAGACTGTGGCCATGCTGGAACATTTCTTCAAGGAGCTTTTTAGTTGAATGAATCAAATTCTGTACTTATTTCTACTTTTTGCAAGCCTGATATTTATTCAATTGGTCTCCTTTTGCTGAACTGCTAAGTTATGGGGACATAAACACACTAACACTGGCCATCATGTGGTGTGGGGAGGAGGGACAAACACACACAGACACATGCACTTTCTGTCACACGCACACTCACACACATATGCTACAGGCTTCTATCAGTTTCCTTATATCCCAACTCTTCATATACCATGAACCAAATTTACATCCACTCACAAGGCCTTGGCCGGCCCAAGGCTTATAGTAGAACACATTTTCGCAAAGTGCCACACAGTGGAACTGAACCCGGAACCACATGGTTGAGAAGCAAATTTTTTACCACACTGCCACGCCCTCATATATACAGATTATGTATAGGATGTCACAAATTGGTAGTTCTTAAACAATTTGTCCAAGACTTCCCCCTGCCACCTCCACTATCTACAAAGAATGTTTGTGGCAGCTTTGCAAAATAGGGGTCACCATGAAGTTTGATATTGTAGTTTAGCTACATCAAGTTTTGGTGAGTCTGGTAATTTGTTTGTCAAGTAAATAGCTAAAGCACTTTTCCACTGAAGTCATTTTCAGGTTAACAGTTTGAACTGGTTTGATAAATTTCGTAGATAAACTTTCTCTCTAAAACTGAGAACATTGTAATTAGACGTCGGTGATTTCTATCAAAATGTTATCTTTTATGTAATGAAAATTTCATTGATATTTATCACCTGAAGCATCTTGAAAACTTCATAATTATTTAAAAACCCACTCTGCATTTATATATATATATACATACATACATATATATATATATATATATATATATATATATATATATATATACACACACACTCATACATACATGCATACATACATAGATGCACACATACATACATACATATATATATATATATAAATATATATATATATATATATATATATATATATATATATATATATATATATATATATATATATATATATACATATATATATATGTACATATATATATATAGAGAGAGAGAGATAGACAGAAAGATATGTACACACACACACACACACACACATTTATATATATATATATATATATATATATATATATTTATATTTTATTTTGATGGATATAGATGTACAAACACATACATATACCTTGTGACTTACATCTATAAATATTCAAGGAATTTATATAGTTACGCAGAGAGAGACAGAGAGAGAGAAAAAAAATAAAAGGTGGAAGATGTTCCGAGAGCTGCTATCTTTGTTGGTTGTTACCAAGGATTTCTGTCTTTTCTCTGTAAAAAAATAGAAGCTTGTATGAAACATATGTAAGATGTATGAATGATAATGAATGATACTGCTTCAGTGAGAGATCCATGGATATTGGATGGAGAAGATCTGTGGAAGCTGGAGAATGATCGGTTGGGTATGCTTTGTTGAGTATATTATGTAAACTCGTATTCAAGATGGTGAGCTGAAAGGGTGGCTGGATAATAAATGTATGAGTTGATGTTAGAGGAGGAGGCATCTGGACTGGTATGAGATGTGAATGGATGATGATGATGGGTTGGGTGAAAGAGTGTCATGTACTACTACCAGTGGAAGGTAGCTATGGGAGAGGGATAGACATGGGAGGAAGTGATAAGATACAATTTTCAGGGTGGTGGTCCTTATAGATAAGATTATACAAGATTTTTAGAGAAGTGAAGATGTGTCATTCTTCACTCCTGTCATTCTTTCAACAGATGCTAGCTTGGAAAGTTTTTTTTTTAAATGAATGCACCCCCCACGCACGCACACACACACACACACACACACATATATATATTGCATGCACATGCACACACACTATCTTTCTCTCTGTCTCATCCACACTCTCTCTGTCTCTCTCTTAGCCATACACACACTCTATCTTTCTGTCTGTCTCTCTTTCTCTTCTTCTCCCTCTTTTCCACTGACACTCTCTCTCTCTCTCTCTCTCTCTCTCTTTCCCACTAACACTCTTTCTCTCCCTCTCTTGCTCTCTCTTTTACCCACACTCACACACTTTCTCTCTCTCTCCCTTTCCTTGTCTTTCATTCTCTCTCTTTCCCTTTCCTTCTCTTTCATTCTCTCTCTCTCTCTCTTTCCTTCTCTTTTGTTCTCTCTCTTCCCCTTCAAACACACACTCTCTCTTCCTCTGTCTCTCCCCTTCATTTTCTCTATGTGGAAAGAAAGAGCTGCAAGTTTCAAGTTCTGCTTTTTGTTGTGAATTATTTTTGATCCAATTAATATTTTCAACACTTGACCAGACTTGTGTAATGAAATACTAAAACTGAGTCGTCGACCCAATAGATAGTTGCTGTTATTGTTTCCAGACGAAAGATAGATGAGGATAGCAGCCATTATTAAATGGATGAGATGAAGACAGTTTAATAACACAGATGATTATAGACACATGATGTTTTAATATTTGTAGACTATTTCTTATGTGACATATGAATATATGATTAAGCAGAGAGATTAATTACATAGATTAAGATAAAGTATAGTTTCTAAGGAATACATTAACCTTCTCTTGTTGGATCAAGTCTAAACAAATTGGCTTTCGTTATATAAATGTTGGATCATTCTGACAAGATGGCATCAGTTGAATTGGCTGCCATTGCTGTTTAGTGCCAGGTCAGCCCTGATCAAACTGACCTGGGATCAAAGGTACTTCATTCTTGATCATCCTTCCTTAATGTATTTGATGGTATATAAAGGACACGCAGGCATATTAGACACAGCCTAATTTCAGCAGAACATATTCGGGAAAAACTATTGCTAGTGTATTAAAGCATGTAATGTTAAAACCAATTTAGCAGAACATTACAAAAGTACATTGGTTAGAGAAGAAAACATTTCTGTATATAAAAAGTAAGTCAACAGTAGAGCTGAACATAAAGCAAGAAATCACCAGAGTGAAAATATCCTCCATGATTACTATAATAAAACATACCACCAGACCACTAGTGCCTGACCTGTTACAAAGTCTTCTGAGCATGCATTGGACTGATTGACTACAGCTGGACACACTCTACCCCATCTTCTTCTTCAATATGATGTCCTTGGTCATTGCCAACTACAGACGAAGTAATATGATAAAGCATTATCATTATTAAATAAATATTATTATTATGAAGTTAAGCTAAGAGAAGAGATTGTCAGAATTAAAATTAGCCAAGAGTGGTGAGTGTCAGGGACATAATTAGCTTAGGGGAACCCAACTTTGTATACAAGACTAGTGGTGATTTTTTGAAACATTTTTTGGAAGCAAAAATGTATTTTATATGAAATTAAAGAAAGCATTTTCAGACATCATATCTTGGATTATATTATTCAATGTATCCTATAATTTTAAGATGGTAGAATATGATTTGAGGGAGATTTGACATCTCTTTTAAGCAGGCTGAGTGAAATCATCTGAAGAAATAATACACCTTCAGTTAGTGCATAACAGAAGCTGCTTTTTTTGCTGTTTTAGCGAATTCGATGTTGAAAAACTGACATTAGGTCAATGCCGTGCCAGAAATTCATAGATAAATTTTAGAAGAAGAAAAAGGAGAGAGAGAAGAAGAATAAGAAAGGGAATGACATCTCACCTATTCTATCACTTAAAAAAAAAATTATTGTAAATGAAAACAGTTATAAATATATTGAAAGAAATGAAAAACGATGTAATAAATAACTTATTTATAGTAAGTGTCAAAGTTTCAGAAAATATTGGAGTAGACCATCTTGACATCTGCTATGAATACATACATACATATTTATATATATATATATATATATATATATATATATATATATATATATATATGCAAACACACATTCATACACACACGCATATATATACATATATATATATATATATATATATATATATATATATATATATATATATATATATGAAAATTATAAATTCTGCAAGAAACCATAATGCTAAATATTTAAAAGCTGAAACCACCCATTATTTCTATTCGAGATAATATCTTTGTTACAAATGATGACCATAAATTATCTAAAGTTGCAACTCCAGAAAATCATCAATAATTCCCAGGTATTGGTCATTACCACTTATCTACACTATCTACTAATTAATTTTTTTTTTGTTTTTTTCATTATTATTTTCAATTTGTTTTGGATTGAAATAACTTGTAATGGTCTTTTTATTGTTTTTTGCTTCTTTGTTCTTTGTTTTTTCATTTGTGTGTGTGTGTGTGTGTGTGTGTCTTACTATATGTTGCAAAGTTATTAACTTAATTATTGGAGTGAATTATTTTGCCATAATAAATTTTTGTTGATGTTATTGTTGTTGTTTTTAATATTTGTTTATAGCGGTCTCATTTCACATTCGACTTTTTTTTTTTTTTTTTTTTTACTTTACTGATCACCATAACAGATCAATAATCTTCAATTATATTGCCACTGAAAATATTTTGTTATGCTCCCAGTTCAATCCCAACATAAGAGGGAATATCTAGGAAAAAATATTGCAAATACATCGCAAGTGATTGGGTTCTTTTTCTTTGTCTTTCAAGTGTGTCTGTGGGGTTTTTTTTTATTGTTTACGGTTTCATTTTTGTTTTGGCTTATTAACATTACTTTTTTTCTTTTCTCTCTGATTTTAAGGTTTTCTAAAATTTAATTAAGATTTGGAGAAAATGAAAAAATAAAATAAAAAAGATTATAAATAAATTAATAAAAACAAAAAAGAGATTTCATCCGCTGTCCTTTTTCTCTTTCATATCATTTGTTAAGTGTCTTGTGTAAATATTCAAACGTCTTTAAGATATAGTGTTGAAAGAGTTAACCCAGGAATTGAACCTGAATTATTTTCTTTGTTAAGGAATAATCTTTGATGAATTCTTTTCAAGTCAATCTATTTTTCCTAGCCTCGCTGTCCTCGGCCAGTCATATATTTTAATTGACTATCATCAGTCAAATTTTTCCAATCTAATTATATTTGTTTTTATACTTTTATATTTTGCATTCTTTTTCTTCAAGAAATCAATCAATAAAGGCTAATCATTCAAGTTTTAACAACCCTTCGTTGCCAAATGACCATTCTGATAATTTAGTCTGCAATTTTACTCAGGTTAGGTTTCAGAGAAAAAAATTAAAATGTAACAAAGTTTGTTGGCTTTTATTTATTTATTTTTTTTTTGTGTGGTGTATTTTGTTTGTTGTTAATTCAATTTAATTTAATTTAGTACTGAAAGAATTAATTTAAATAATTAATCCTAATAATATCTGTTTCTTTTCTTTTTATTTCAATAATATATCTTATTTTTAACCTATATAAGCACAGGCATGGCTGTGTGATAATGAAGCTTGCTTCCCAACCACTTGGTTTTGAGTTCAGTCCCACTGACAGCACCTTAGGCAACTGTCTTCTATTATAGCCCCAGGCCAATGAAAACCTTGTGAGTCTATTTGGTAGACTATAAGAAGCCTATCTTATATGTAAATATGAGGGGGTGCTGAAAAGTTCCTGGCTTTAAGGGTATCGTGAAAGGCTTGACTGGAGGCCCAATCTGCTGAGTTATTTTACAGGGTTTACAAAAACTGAAGGACCACTGCAATAAATGTCTGAATCTGAGAGGGGAATATGTTGAATAAAATCATAATTAACTGACATTTCTATATTTTCTTTTACCCAAAGCCAGGAACTTTTCAGCACCTCCTCGTGTATATATATATATATATTATTTTATTTGTTTCAGTCATTTGACTGCGGCCGTGCTGGAGCACTGCCTTTTAGTCAAAGAAATCAACCCCAGAACTTATTCTTTGTAAGCCTAGAACTTATTCTATTGGTCTCTTATGCCAAACCACTAAGTTACAGAGACATAAACACACCAACATTGGTTGTCAAGTGATGGTGGGGTGACAAACATATATATATTTATTTATACGATAGGCTTTTTTCAGTTTCCATCTACCAAATCCACTCACAAGGCTTTGGTTGGCTTGAGGCTATAGTAGAAGACACAAGTCTAAGGTGCCACATAGTGGGACTGAACCTGGAACCATGTGGCTGGTAAGCAAGCTACTTATCACACAGCCACTCAATATGTTATGCAAAGCTCATCCACAGCTATTGGCTACATGATGTCGTACAGTGGATATACATTTAGAATTCCATAGTATCCACAGAGTTTAATGTTTATACATCTCACCAACATATTACAAATGTAAAAATGTGTTGAAACAATTGTAGTGATTTTAAATAAAAAAAATGCTGCTCATTCCATTTTCTATCATTTATCTATAAATGAATGTATGTGTTAGTATATATTTGTATGTGTTTGTGTGGACCCTTCTCTAGACTTCACATGATGGCTGTAAATAAGCATTATCATCATACAACAGAGATGTTTGCTTCCCGTCTCATGTAGGAAAACATGTCTGGCCACGGGAAAATATTTCCTTGCTCAGAAACAGGTGAGGGTTAGCAACAAGAAGGGCATCCCGGCCTTAGGAAAATCTGCCTCAGCAAATTCTGTCTGACCCATGCAAGCATGGAAAATGGATATTAAATGATGGTGATGATAATGATGTTCTTAAATTAATAGTAAATTATAAAAAATAATAGATAACCAACGAAATATATAATGAGAGAAAGACAGAAATAGCCAACTCTGTGACAGTGTCAACTTGTTTCTTTTAAGAAGTATACTCTATGTAAAGGCAGGAATTTCGAGAATTTCTATGAACTGATAGAAGAACACTTTCACATGTGGTCTTCCAATAACTACAGTTCTTAGCTTGATCTCATGTGAAGAATTATAGTTTCTTCATTGTCAGATAGGCAAGAACTGAATACAGCAGTGGCTGATGAGAAACTGTTTTACAATACACAACATTATTCATGTTTTTATTGCAATGAAGAGATCAAAGCAGACAAAAATAAAAAGAAAAGAAAAGAATAAAGAATAATAATAATAATAATAATAATAATAATAATAATAATAATAATAATAACAATGTAGTTTTTCACAAATGGCAAAAAGCAGAATGGCAATATTGAAAGATGCTTTATTCTGATCCCATTTGGCTCATACGAACTTGGAAGAAAGCAAATGTTGTCAGTGTAAATTAAACCTTTCTTTTAAGTGGAATCGCAGGATATTTCTTATAGTCAGAAGCACACACACAAACAAACACATACACAAACACACACGTATATAAATACACACATACATATATATATTGGGAACAGATTTTCTTTCAAATATTGTATTGAAGACACATCTGTGCTGGAAGATAATATTTTTTATTAAAAATTTTTCATATTTTCCTTTAGAGTCCCTTTCGCTTTAGTTTGAAGCAATAATGTTCCTAAGTCCATTAATACTTTTAAGAGCTAAACCTCAGCTTTCACAAGATGAGCCAGGAAGGTGTTGGAACATTAATCGAATTGCCAACATTGTTGTTCCCAACTAAACACAAGGGACAAATAGGGATATATGAAAAACCTTTAATAAAAATGATTAACTTCGAACATAGTTATGTCATCACTGTGTATGTGTGTGTTTGTTTATACAAGCACATGCGTGTGTGTGTGTGTGTGTGTGTGTGCATATGTGAAGATGTATGTACATGTATGCATAAGTGTGCATGTACCTGATGTGTATGACTAAATACACATATATACAGATGTATGTATGTGTGTGTGAGTGTGAGTGCATGAATGTATGGAGGTGTACAATTATATATATACATGTGTGTGTGTGTCTGTGCTTGTATGTGTATCAATAAACTCACACATGCATCGACATGTATGCGTATATGTGTGTGAAGAAAATAGACAACCGTACTATCTCAGAACACATCTAAATTTATCTAAACAAAGTAGTTTTCTCTGAGAGAGTGCTCTATAACTAATTACAAATTAATTACAACTATCTCAAAAGTCTATTCAAAAATAAGATAGCAAGGAAGATTCCAGAACATAAAGATACAAAGCAGATGTAAATATATTACCTTACAATGGTATTACCTGTCTACTGGCATACTGGCATTCCATTGGTTATGACAAGCGTTCCAGTTGATTCAATCAATGGAACAACTTGCTCCTGAAATTAATGTGCAGTTGACTGAGGACTCCACAGACACGCATACTCTTAACATAGTTCTCAGGAAGGTTTAGCATGACACAGAAGAGGTGACAAGGCTAGCCCTTTGAAAGACAGGTAAACTTAGATAAACTTAGATATGTTTCGATCAAAGATTAGTCCAGGCCATGTCTAACTTAATAGCACCACCTGATAAGATTATCAAAGAAATTTATCTAAATCCTTTTTTAGTCAAGTTTTGTTTATGGTCCATTCAAGTAGTGAGTTCTTGTTGAGTGAGTTGTATCCAGGTATGGGTGGCTTGTCTGGTATTCCTTCAAGAAATCTGTCTAGACTCCATTTAAAGCTGATAGGATCCTTTTCCTTTTTTATCTGTTTTAGCACAATGTTAAACAGTGCAGGGCCTGTTGAGGAAAAGAAATTATGCCGCAGTGTACCTATATGTTGTGATCCTGAACTGGGCAGGGTACTACTCATTTTTTGCCAGCTGAGTGAACTGGAGAGACATGAAATAAAATGCCTTGCTCAAGAACACAATGCACCACTGGGAATCGAACTCACAACTTCATGATCATGAGCCAAATATACTAACCACAAAGCCATGGGTCTTCACTTATTAGCTGTAACTGGTATACACCATCGTCATCATTGTTTTAATGCCCATCTTTTCAAGCTTGCATGAGTCAATTAAGATACACTGTAACAGATTTTCTACAGCAGGATGCTCTTCCTGTTCCCATGTATGCTAATATTTACCCTTGTCCTTTGAATACAAACAACACAATGGCCAGACATGTTTTCATGGAAGATTGTAAATGAATGACTGCTTGCATAATGGTAACACCATTGTTTACAATTTGTGCATAATATTAAAACAAGGACATGTGTGTGCGCACATGTATATGTATCTGTGTGTGTGTGTGTATATTTGTACATATGTATGTATATATATATATGTGTGTGTGTGTATATATGTATGAAAAGCACCTGTGCTGGCACCATGTAAAATACTCCCATGCCAGTGTCACATGAGCAATACTCGTGTGCCAGCACCATGTAAAAAGCACCCTTGCCAGTACCACATGGAAAGCACCCAGTATATTCTGTAAAGTGGTTGGCATTAGGAAGTACATTCAGCCTTAGAAACTATACCAAAACAGACGACTGGAGCCTGGTGCAGCGCTCTGGCTTACCAGCTCTTGTCAAACCATCCAACCTATTCTTGTACAGAAAACAAACATTAAATGATGATGATGATGATGATATATGTATATACACACACACACACACACACACACACACACAGAGTGAGAGAGTGACAAGTATATATGTAATGTGTGTGTATGACAGGCTTTGGTTGGCTTGGAGCTAGAGTAGAAGTCACATGTCCAAGGTGCCTTAGAGGGGAACTGAACCAGAAACCATATGATTGCAAAGCAAACTGATTAACCAAGCAACCATATAAATATGCATGTACGTATCTATGTACAAACGCTTATATATGTTTTATGTATGTGCATACATACATATGCATGTGTGTGTGTGTGTGTGTGTGTGTGTATAACCACTATTGAACACTGATATAGTCCTCCTATTATATATATATATATATATATATATAGGTATAGACATGACTGAGTGGTTGCAGAATACCTTGGGCAATTGTCTGTTACTATATCCAGGGGCTGACCAATGCCCTGTGAGTGAATTTGGTAGACGGAATGTGTATGGAAGCTTGTATATATGTGTGTATGTGTGTGTGTGTGTGTGTGTTTGTGTTTGTCTTACATACACACATCCCAAGTGACAACCAATGTTCATTTATACGTCTCTGTAACTTAGCAGTTTGGCAAACAACATCAATAGAATAAGTACCAGTTTTCAAAAGTATATGTACCAGTGTCAATTTGTTCATCAAAACCCTTCAAGGTGGTGCCCCAGCATAGTCACAGTCCATTGAGCAAAACAAGATAAAAGATTTAATATTATTGAACATTGAAATATTAAATTACTGTATGACTGCAGAATAATTTAGTCAAGCCTAATATCTCTATTCTTACTCCATTTCATATCTTTAAGTACATTACAACAGGTGTCTGCTAGTTTTGTTTTGCTTGTTGTTTTTTGGTTTGTTTGTTTGTTTGTTTATTTATTAATGTAATGGTCTGTTTCATACCTAAATGATAGCAGAAAATTCTTTCTGCCTAATCACACAGACCAAGCCACCATGCAAGGTTTGGTAAAATAAGACATTGTGGAATGATAATAACTCTTGGGATAAAAATATCTTAAGTTCTGGCTTTTGACATTTATCTGCAAATATTTTTGCATGTTATTGAATTAACTTCATCGTCATCGTCGTCATCATCATCATCATTTTAACTTCCATTTTTCCTTGCTTGCATAGATTGGATAGAGTTTATTGAAGCAGATTTTTTTCAATGACCTGGACGCCCTTCCTGTCACCAACCCTTACCTGTTTTGCAAGCAAGGTAATATTTCCCCATGGCCAGACATGTTTTCAAAGAATATTGGAAATGAATGACATTGCTTGTATGAATGCGACAATCATTTACAACTATCATGTGATGTAAAGAGAAGGAGACACAAACAACACACACACACACACACACACACACACACACACACACACACACACACATCACACACACATCACACACACACACACACACATTGTTTCAGTCATTAGACTGTGGCCATGCTGGGGGCACCACATTGAAGAATTTTTAGTCAAATTAATCAACCCCACTACATACTTTTTGTTAAGCCTGGTACTTATTCTTTTGGTCTCTTTTGCCAAACCACTAAGTTACAGGGACATAAACACACCAACACCGGTTGTCAAGTAGTGATGGTAGGCAAACACACACACACACATATGCATATATATATATATATATATATATATATATATATTCAACAGGCTTCTTTCAGTTTCTTTCCATCAAATCCATTCACAAAGTTTTGGTTGGCCCTAGGCTATAGTAGAAGATACTTGCATAAGGTGCCAAGCAGGGGGACTGAACCCATAATCGTGTGGTTGAAAAGTAAGCATCGTACCACACAGCCATGCCTTATACATTTATATAAACTCCTTAACCATTCAGCCATGCCACAAATATGGCATATCATCATCATTATCATAACATCCACTTTTCCTTGCTTCAATTCACCAAAGCTGGTTTTCTGTGGTTGGGCGCTCTTCCTGTTGCCAACCATGACTTGTATCCAAACAAGATAATATTTCCTCCCCGTATTGAACATGTTTTCACAGAAGATTGGGAATGGATGACAGCATTTATATTATGATAACGCTTGCTCATAACTATCATACACAATAGGCATGGGCATGGCTGTGTATAGGAGCCAGTGTGGCTGTGTAGTAAGAAACTTGCTTCCCAACCACATGGTTCCAGGTTCAGTTTCACTGCATGGCACTTTGGCCAAGTGTCTTCCACTATAGCCTCGGACCGACCAAAACCTTGTGAGTGGATTTTGGTTGACAGAAACTGAAAGAATCCTATCATATATATTTATATATACGTGTGTGTATGTGTATTTATCTATGTGTGCATGCCTTTGTGTATGTGTTTGTCCCCCCATCACTGCTTGACAACCGGTGTTGGTGTGTTTATGTCCCTGTAACTTAGCAGTTCAGCAAAAGAGACTAATAGAATGAGTACTAGGCTTAAGAAATAAATCCTGGGGTCAATTTGTTTGACTAAAATCCCTCAAGGTGGTGCTCCAGCATGGTCGCAGTCAAATGACTGAAACAAGTAAAATAATAAAAGAAAAACATTCTCACTCATATATAACAGGCTTCCTTTAGTTTCCATCTGCTAAATCTACTCATAAGGCTTTTGTCGACCCAGGGGCTATAGTATGAAGCAACATACTGAAGGTGCTATGCAGTGGGACTGAACGCAAAACAGCTATACTTGTGTGTTTATGTGTGTGTATTTGTGTGTGTGTGTGTGTATGTGTGTGTATTTGTGTGTGTGTGTATGTGTGTGTATTTGTGTGTGTGTGTGTAATCATTTGATGATGTATAATGGCAAGAGGAGTAAACAGCTGACATTTGTTAGGAACGTAGAAGCAGTGAGAAAAACCAGTAAACCAGCATTTTCAAACATAACTACCTCCTCATGTTATTTGTTCCACCTGAGTTAAGACACTTTCTTGTCACATTCGTCAATCGTAAATATAGTGAACCAGTGGTTGGCCTGTTGGACCTCCCCTCTCCCATAACCAGTGACGCTGTTGTTCACAACCTGCGTTATAAAGGAAACAATTCACTAACCATTCTATTGAGCTAGAGAACTGTAAGGTTATTTTTGCTGCTGTGCTGACTCTATTATCAAGAATTGAATGTGCTCTGCTGCAAAGTAGGCGCAAACCTCATTTCACAGCCAACTGGTTAGCAGTAGGACCGTCACTAAGTTATAAAATTACTTGCCTCAACAATTTGTAAATACCTGGATTTGTGAGAAATCATATTTTGGTTATTCTAACATGGAAAAATGCTGTAAAAACTTTATGAAACATGGAAATTATAATTAAGATAGGTATGGCTGTGTGGTTAAGAAGTTTGTTTTCCAACCACATGGTTTTAGGTTCAGTCCCACTATATAGCACCTCAGGTAAGTGTCTTCTACTGTAATCCACAGACAAACCAAAGCCTTGTAAACGGATTTGATAGATTAAAAACTGAAAGAAGACCATCATGTGTGTGTGTGTGTGTGTATATATATATATATATATATATATACACCATCATCATCATCATCATTTAGCATTCAATGTCCATGGTATGGTAAGGGGCTGCACCAGACTCTTGACTGGTTCCTATGGCTGGATGCCCTTCCTAACGCCAACCCCTCCAAGAGTGTAATGGGTGCTTTTACATGCCACCAGCATGGCTGTCAATTTGCACAACACCAGTACATATATATATATATATATATATATATATATATATATATATATATATATATATGATAAATTAAATGTGGTAAGGAGAAGTCAAACTGACATTACAATTGTTTCTGGAGTTTTTTGCACCAGGTCAACGTTCTTTTTTCCAATCAAGCAAATGTGTCTTTCTTTTATTAAGACAGTAGAGTATGATTTGGGAGAGATTCAGCTACTATTTCTAGCAGGTGAAGCAACTAAGTAGAAATAGCCTCAATGGCTCACACAAACTGTCCTTTAATTGGTCGATGTATTGTAAAGACTGTCAGCTGCAACTTCATCTTAATCTTCATAAGTAGGCTGTCAATTTTTACATTTCATACTTTCAATCCCAGAAATTAGGTTATTCCACTTAGAATAAGAGTTTCACTTACACAGTCTCTACTTTGCTGCTGCTGCTTTCATCATCATTATTATTATAATATCTAGCACACTGTGAAATGTTTAACAGCATTTTGTCCATCTTTGAATTCTGAGTTCAAATACCACTGCGGTTGATTATGCTTTTCATCCCTTTGGCACCTGTAAAGTAAGAACTTGCTGGCCTTGTACCAAAATTTGAAACCATCATCATCATAAGTATTATTATCAAGGATTCTTCTTATTGTTGTTGTTCTTGTTATAATTGTTGTTGTTATTATTATTATTTTATGTGAGGAGAAATTGTGAAGAAACAGTTTGTAATTGTCATTTCCTCTTGGAAATGTTATTGGTAAAGAGAGAAAAAAAATAATAAATACGAATTTTTTTCCTTTTTTCCTTTCTTTTATTCTTTTTTTAAAATGACCTCAGAGTGTAAAAGACAGAATATTGTTTACAGTGACAATTGACAGATGTTTAAGTTCTATTCATTTCTTTTATTTGTGGTTAGTTCCTCGCTAGAAAGAATCAATTGGTTAGGAGATAGTAGAAGATAGATTGTTAATGGGTATAAGATCAATAAACGTTGGAGAAGAATGCTCCCCTTAGGATATATAAAGTTAAATTGATGAAGTCAGAAGGCAGTACTAATTTATAATGATTATGTATTCCACTCTATTCAATCAGTAGCCCATTTATTTTCTTTAACTCCTTTAAACGGCAACATTCTCATTGATTTTGGTTTGAGAATTTCAATGTAATATTTTCCTTCCAATATAATCTTAGTATGACAATGACCCCCTAGGATATTTCAATACTTTGCATTTAACTACAGTTAGCTTAATAGGTGCATTCAAAATGGTAATTTATTTAGTATAAATTGATATTAGTGTGGTTGTTTAATGATCACAGTGTTGGCGTGCAAACTGTTAGCACAGAGGTTATAGATTTTTAGAGCTAAGCTCTGATATTATATCATCCATTTTAGATTAGGTGACATAATTCTTGGTTATATATAAGATGGATTATAGACTTATTGGCAAACTGAGTTACTTATCTGGTCTTCATTTACAGTTAAAACTATTCATTTCCAACATACACTCACGCACATATGGATATTTATTTATTTTATTCTTTTAATAAGAAGGTGAACAACTTATCTTAGCATTATGATCCATAGCAGCATTAGCTGCAAGTCCAAAGTCTTAAAAAGACTTGGACATGTTGATGCAGTTGTGAACTCACTGGACATGGGTATTAGGAGCTGCTGATACCTGAGGAGGAGGAGGACAAAAGTTTGGGCTGTCTGAACACTGTCCAGGGCCCTTCGGAACCACCTGAATTCCTTTGGTACTAGGACGCTTAACAAAATTCTGGATTACCATTGGTTGATTGGGTTTCATATCCAACCAATGACTACGCTCAAAATATGATGTATCCTGTTACTTGGATGATTTGGGAGTGTCATGCCAGACTGTTTGGTCATGTTGCTCAATTTTCAGAGTTGGATCCTGCATATCCTGCTGGGGCAATGGCTCATGTTGGCCAGCCACATGCCACATGGTCATGGTGGAGGAGGAAGTATCATGCAGAGAAGGGGACTGACTGAGCACTACTCAGAGGGTTGCCAGACAATCTGAGCAAATACCAACAAATGGTGGAGGCAACAATGCACTGCAATGATGCATACCTGACTCAGGAGGAAAGATAGTGACCATGACTTCCAAAACTAATATGAGGGGGAGAAGAAGGACCCAACCAAACCAGAGACGTGGTTCTGAATGCTTGCAATAAGGTAGACTCTACAAAAGATACCCAGAGTGTCTGGTGCTGGTGTTAAACTGAGTGAGGGATTGTCCTCGACTCAGGTCGGCCACAGTAGCATTTCAACTCAGGATGAAAATAGCTGGAACAAATACCACAAGGTTTCCAATCCAATCCAAAGTTCTTAAAATTCTGCTAATCCTCTACCCTTGGTTATTACTTTTTTAATTGGCCCTGACAGGACAAAAGGTAATGTTGATCTCAGTAAGAATTGAACCCAGAGTGCAAGGAGCCTTTCTGCTGCTCTGACATCTATGCCAATTCACTGCTTTGTGTTCTCCAATGTCTCTTGAGCCAGCATGAACATCACACATTCTCATTCAACTCCATTAGACGTTTACAGGCCTTTGTCTTTGTCAGAATTGACAATCTGGTACAGTCAAAAGGATATGGGATAGTTAGAAGAATAAGGGCTGGTGCTCATAGACTTTGAAAGTCCTCTCAGGTTGTGAGGATGATGATGCACAACTTAAATATCTGAAGTTCAAAGCTTCATCATCATCATCATCATCATTAACATCATCATTATAATCACTTATTAATGTCCATATTCCATGCTGGCATGTGTTGGATCATTTGACAAGATCTGATGAGCCTAAAGACTGCATTGTGTTCCAATGTCTATTTCAGCTTCGTTTCTGTGACAGAATGACCTTCCTAATGTCAACCACTTTACACTGTGTATTGGGTGTGTTTTTCATGCCACCAGCACTATTGAAGTCAACATGCAGGTTGCGAAACTACAAATACTGAGTGGAGTCAACTTTATGCTTGTAGGATGAGGAGTAAAGAGGGGTAGAGTATAGGGGGGAAAAGGGGCAAAGTATAAGAAGAAAAGGGCCAGAGCAGAACAGGTTTCTTGCAGTAGAGGAACTACATGCCTACTCACATTTTAGAAGACGGTGGGGGTAACCAGGTGGAACTGGAAAAAGACAAAAAAATGTTTCTGAGGTAAAAATGTTTGTGAGAGAGGAACTAGAGATTTGGTCTGATTTCCTGCTGTAGACTGAACTCAAATAGCAGGTGATCATATTTTTGACCTGTCTTCCAGTTATTGGAATTTCAGTGACTTGATATATGTCTGCATGAATTAGATTAGGAAATAAAAGCACAAGAAAAGTTGTATTTATGTTCTGTAAGATGAAATAGAGATTAATGTTTGGTGGGTGGGCTGATGGGAGGAGAGAGCCTTTCAATTAACAAATGGCTTTGCCTGAAATGTTATTTTCTGTTTCACCCTATATTAGACTGTATACATCTATTTATTTTGCATTTATTTGTAAAAACTACTTACTGTCCTCATGTCAGATTTAGTTTGGAGTAAGAATAGTGTTTAGCTGCAAAAGAGAAGTGTTCGGAAATATCTAGGCAAAGGTTAGTACATTCAGAATTAACTTAGTGTGTAATATGAAAATACAATTACAAAGCTTTGAATAGAAGGGGAGAAAAAATCAGATACCAGCAGTTTAAGGTGCATATAAATTAACTTAGATCTGGCAGAATATCTTTAAGCTTATAAACTAATTGGCAGGTGATGGTAAGGAGGAACAGGTGATGCTTATTGAATTAGTATTTCCTAAATATTTATACTTAAAATGATAAAATAATCAAGATCTACTTTCTAAACTATATTTTGGGTTTATGCCAATTTTAGCAATAACTGGGACAATTATCAAAATTGTTTTATATTTCAGTTTTACAGAAATCTATAAACTACATAGAATTAGTTTAACCCTTTAAAGATAAGTCAAAATGATCTGAAGATTCCAAGACTCAGCTTCTCTGAATTCTACAAACCACTCCAAGTTGAGGGTGTGTTACCTTTTGATTCCTTTTTTTTTTTTTTGTCTTGGTGACCCTGTTAGTGCTGGTGCCACATAAAAAAACACTGGTGTTAGTGTCACATAAAAAACACCCAGTACACTCTGCAAAGTGGTTGGCATTAGGAATGGCACCCAGCTGTAGAAACCCTGCCAAA
>NC_142938.1:63076930-63081930 GCF_046866305.1 Octopus bimaculoides | reverse complement strand
TGGGGTGTGTTAAACAAGCAAGGATGTGTGGGCGTCAGTTGATATCATGGGTGAATAACTCTGTGTGTGTGTGTAGAAGTAATAAGGATGTTTGTGTATGTAAGCTTATGCCTATGGAAATCAGAACTAAATAATGATGTGTGTTGAATTGCAAATGTGTGTCTGTGTGTCTGTGTTAGTGGAAATTGGGACTAAATAAACATGTATGCTGAATTGCAAAGGTGTGTGTGTGTGTGTGTGTGTCTTTGTATCTGTCTGTCTATCTGTCTGTGGAAATTCGAACTGAACTGTACAGTGTGTGTATGTGTGTTAGTGCATGTGTTTGTGTGTGCGTGTGCATAGTCATGTATCTGTCAATGAAAATCAAAACCAAATGTTGGTGTATATGATGTATAGCAATAGTAAAGTTATATGAATTGGTGAAAATGCAGACATCTTTGAGAGAAGTGTATCACCTCTTTAATGTTAACATGTGTACAATTTATAATGGTGAAAACAAAGAGGTGTAGAAGAAGCTTGGGGTGTTTGAACCATCTAGCCACCATGCCAGCCAACCAGCAAAATCAATGGTCAGTCAATCAGTCATCTATAAATATCTTTCCATGTTTTTATTACCATATCTTCCCTTGCTTTAATGAACTTGAGGTCTTGATTCACTGATCAAATCATCAAATCTGTTCTGATTCCTCTCCTCTTCTTGTTACAGTTATTGAATTCTGACCTCATTGGCAACCTTTTGCTCCACCAGAGGTTTCATTAAATATAATAGGTCTGGGCCGGCTATCCATCTGTCTGTCTGTCTCTGTCACTCATCTCTGTTTCCACTCTCACACCATCGTTTTTCACCTGCCTCCCTATCACATTGTTATAATTTATGTATTAACATCCAAAAAAATGTTACAACTAAACTGTTCCTTTAAATTTTCCACCTTCTCCATTTTTAATCTGGCCATATCTGTCCCAAATATTCCACCTGTTTTATGTTTAAAAGACTGACCTGATCTAACCTCTCGCACCTACCCTACAATGTCATTCTAAAAATATACAAACCCACCGTTGAAATTTCGAAGCTACAAGATACTGCGTGATTAATTCACGATAACATGAATAAATAAGTATCACATTTGACAGAGTAATCTGAATACATTTAATCTTGCCATATCCAGCCAAAATATTCTGCCTATTTTATATTAAAACTGACCAGATCTAACTTCTCACACCTACCCTACAATGTCATTCTAAAGATATACAAACACCTTTGCAATCTTGAAGTTACAAGATAATCTTTTCTACTCTAGGTACAAGGCCCAAAATTTTGGGAGAGTGGGGGTGGCAGTCGATTAGTATGCAACTAGTACTTAATTTATCAACCCTGAAAGGATGAAAGGCAAAGTTGAACTCAGAACATAAAGGCAGACGAAATACCACTCAACATTTTGCCCAGCGTGCAAACATTTCTGCCACCTCACCACTTTCTTGAAGTTACAAGATAATGCATGATTAATTGAAAGGAACATGAATAAATAACTAACACTAATAAAAGTTTAAGTAAGCTGTGTATTAACTTTGTATGGTTCTTCTACTTCAGGTGAGTTTCCTGTACCATATATATCTTTTAATCCTTTACATGTGTCAGTCATTGAACTGTGACCATCCTGGGGCACCACCCTGAGCAGGCTTAGTTGAACAAATCAACAGCAGTATTTTCTGTTTTAGTACTGGTACATTTCATTTTTATTTTGTTTTGTTCATTTGTCAAGCTACTAAGTTACTTGGATGTAAGCAAACCACCAGTTTTCAAGTAGTGTGGGGAGATAAATAGAGATACAAAAACACAACACACACACGCACGCACACACACACATACACACACACACACACATACTTATACAGTAGTCTCCTTGCAGTTTCCATGTATCAGATTTTCTCACAAAGTGTTTATTTGCTCACAAGATATTCAGGGCTATAGTGGAAGACAATTGCTCAAGGTGTCACACAGTGGGACTGAACCAGAAACCACACAGTTGCAAAGCAAACTTCTTACCCACACAGCCATTCCTGTGCCTATATATATTATCATCATCATCATCATCATCATCATCATCATTGTTTAACGTCCGTTTTCCATGCTGGCATGGGTTGGATGGTTCGACTGGGGTCTGGGAAGCCAGGAGGCTGCACCAGGCTCCAGTCTGATCTGGCAGTGTTTCTACAGCTGGATGCCCTTCCTAACGCCAACCACTCCAAGAGTGTAGTGGGTGCTTTTTACATGCTACTGGCATAGGGGCCAGAGGAGGCTGGCAATGGCCATGATCGGTTGGTGCTTTTTATATGCCACTGGCGCATATATATATATATATATATATATATATATATATATATATACACACACACACACACACACATATCTATTTATCTATCTATCTATCTATCTATCTATCTATCTATCTCTCTCTATATATATATATGTATGTATGTATGTATGTATGTATAGGCTTTCTGTACATGGACTCCAATAATGATAGCATTTGTTAAGGTAGTTCAATTTTTTTCAGTTGATCAACAGATCAATTGAGTAAACAGAATCATGAATGCACCTAAAGTGCATATCAGAAACGACTGTAAGTTAGCAATGCACTAATAAGGTAATATGTAAAGCTCATTATTTGTGTCTTTTCTAAGATACATATATATATATATATATATATATATATATATATATATATATATATATATATATATGATACCCTGTATTTTGCACTTAACACAAGTGCTGACTCCAAACTGCAAGGCATCATACATTTTTGGTATTGTTATCTCCCAACCCAAGAGAACTGAAAAAGCTATTATTTCCTACCGAGATCTTTCTTTGCAGTTGCTGACTTGCATGCCGATGACTAAACTATACATCGAGTGCACTAGTCTGGGAGTCACTCCTCACTGTCCCCACCCCCACAAAGGGTTATGAAGTGCAACCCCATTCATTTTGATTAAACTTTTTGAAAGCAAAAAGAAAAACTGTGCCCTATTTTTTTTTTTTTTTACCATTAATGTTAAGATTTTAATTCTTTGAACATCATTTCCTTTCAACTACCAACTGTTGATCTTTATTAAAGAACCACTTTGACAAATTCCCTAAATATTGTCTTTCATATCTTTTGATACTGTTCAAGGAATTGTCTAAAAGTGCTGATGATTTTAAAAACTAGTTGGTTTTCTCCACATTTATACCCTCTCTTCTCTCTCACCTTCCCTCCTCCCTCTCTCCTCTTACCTTCACTTCTCCCTCTGACCTTCCTTCCCCTCTCTCCTTCCTTCTCTCTCTCTCTCTGTCTCCTACCTTCTCTTCCCTCAGTCTCCCTTCCCTTCTCTCCACATCTTCACTTCCTCTTATGCTTTTCATGCCTTCCACCCCTTTAATCTTTCTCTCACTGCACCTCTCTTCCGTCTCTCTGTTTTCTCCTTTACCCCTTCCCCTTATCCCCACCCCTTTCCTCCTGCCCCCTTTCGTTTATGCATAAGGATCAGAAACATCAATATATTAACTATCATGTAAGTGGAGTAGCCTAGGTACCCAACACAAACCCAGTCTAATACTGTACAATAATTATGTACCAAAGATTGGTGTGACAACATAGCCTGCACTACCTTTTCATATGTAAGTAGATTTGCTGTAACCCTCCTCCAAATCACCACTGCTTGTCAGTTAGGGGTAGAGGGATTAAAACATCTCGTGTGACACCCTCAGTTCCCCTACCATGTTTACTCAGCTGTGGTACTTCCTGTCTTCAAATTCTTTATCTTAAAAATGAAGTACGGTCCTCCCCTGTCATTATTATGTGTCAAAGAACTTCCCCAAATCCCTTCTAATAGTACACAGTATTGTGTTGGCTGACTGACAAACACAAATTTACCTCGTTTGCCCTACCATCCTTCTTTCTCACCATCCACATACTCCTATTTTATTTTTTTGTTTTAATTCTAGCGAAGTCTTCTTTATAATGTTTAAATTCACCACCACCACCGTCGCCACCACCACCCTTTATAATTTCATTTTTTTTCTTTGGCTGTTAAAAAATATTTTAACAACAACAATAACAACACCAACAACTACCACCACCACTACCACTCGGCCTATTTATATGATGATTGTGATTGCCCTAAAGGCATGGCTAGAAATTCTCGACTGAAAAATTCACTTTCATAGCAATTAGATATTAAATAAAACAATTAGTCTCACTTTATGTGTGTGTGTTGTTGTTGTATCTTCTCCTTTACTTTTCTTCTGTTTTTCTCTTCTTTTTTTTTTGTTTTCTCTTCCTCTATGTGTGTGTGTGTGCATATATATATATGTATGCTGTGGTTGAGAAGACACATCAAGGCAAGTGGAATCATAGTTGTGGCTAATGCCAGTGTCACACACCTGGTACCAGTGGCACGTAAAAAGCACCCTTCAAACTTTGGGCCTTGTTGAGGCAGTGACAAGTGACCGGTACTTTTGGCAATATACTGTGCTTGGGAAGACCTGTCAAGCCAAGTGAGATCACAGTCATGGCTGATGCCGCTGTTTCATAACTGGCACCTGTGCCAGTGGCACGTAAAAAGCACCCACTACACTCTTGGAGTGCTTGGCATTAGGAAGGGCATCCAGTCATAAAAACCATGCTAAATTAGACTGGAACCTGGTGTTGCCCTCCAGGTTACCAGTTTTCAGTCAAACTGTCCAACCCATGCCAGCATGGAAAACGGACATTAAATGATGATTATGATATATACTTAATTTTTGAGTTAACAAAGTTACCAATGGTTTCATGTAAATAAAGACAAGTACCAATGTTCCTATGTGACACACTTGAAAATTGTAAAGTGATCCCTCTTAACATGAAACCATTGGTAACCTTCTTAAGCCACAAAAAAAAAATATTTAGAAATAATATATTTCTAAATCTCTCAGAGAGATTTATGCAGTAGCAGCACGATAAAGTGATAGCATGTTGCCA
>NC_142938.1:63054430-63071930 GCF_046866305.1 Octopus bimaculoides | reverse complement strand
GCATCCTGATTTGAGCAGCACATATTCAGGCAAAACAGTTTTCAGTGTGTTAAAGCTTGTGAGAGGCCCAAATTTGCATACAGGATCCAGGGTCTTACCCAGTATTTTTGGAAAAAAAGTGCATCTTTGTTTGCATGGTCCATTGTTTGCATGCTGGAATAATGAATTTAGGGTTCCAGTGAAATATTATTTTCAATGTAGAACCAAATTCCAAATGGAATACAAACTGCTTTGCTAAACTTGTCCTGAGGCATAGTCCTTATGGCCAGGTTCTTAGTTCTTCCCAGAAGTTTCAAGGCTCAAACAAATTTGGAGTAGAAGCTTCACTGCCTCTTCAACTTGTATTGCAATTTGAACTTTTATTTAGGCATTGACAGCAACTTAATGAATTTAGAATTGTATTTATTGATCTATTTATTCATTCATTTATATATCTATTTATTTATTCATTCATTCAATTATCTATTTATTAGGCAGCTAGAGAATTCTTCAGAAGAAGATGGTGGTTATTACTTATTTGAAATGCACTTTAACACTTCTTTGTAATCACAAATATAAGTGTTTATAATAACGTTTTGATCTTTTTACTTGCTCCAGACATTGGACTGTGGTCATGCTGGGGCACTGCCTTGAAAGATTTAGTTAAACACTAGCACTAATTTTTTTAGTCTGATGCTCATTCTATCAATTTCTTTTGCCAAACCATTAAGTTATCAGGACATAAATAAAACAAAACCAGCTGTCAAGCAGTGGTAGAGGGCAAGCACGAATACAAAGACACACATAGATATTATATACAAAGAGATGAGGTGGTGAAGCATGACCTTCGAACATTGGGCCTCACAAAGGCAATGACAGGAGACCGAGATCTTTGGAGATATGCTGTGATTGAGAAGACCCGGCAACTAAAGTGAGATCACAGTCATGACTGATGCCAGTGTTGCATGTCCAGCCCGTTTAAGAGTACCCTTAATGTGTCGGGCGATATCATATGCTTGAGAAGACCTGTTGAGTCAAGTAAAATCAAAATTGTAGCTGTGGCCAGTGTCCCTTGACTGGCTCCTGTGCCAGTGGCACGTAAAAAGCACCATCCAAACGTGGCCAATGCCAGTACCCCCTGACTGGCTCCCATGCCAGTGGCACATAAAAAGCACCCACTACACTCTCAGAGTGGTTGGCATTAGGAAGGGCATCCAGCTGTAGAAACATTGCCAGAAACATTGCTGGCTCTCCAGACCTCAGTCAAATCATCCAACCCATGTCAGCATGGAAAACGGACGTTAAATGATGATAATGATGATATGATATGTAATTGTAAGATCCAAGGATCTGGGTGTAGGAAGTTAGTAAGCTTCAAGCGGTCTGTAGTAGATATAAAGAAAAACTTTCAAAAACAATAATAGCTCCTTTGTATACACAACTGCATGTATATACAAAGATATATACATATATACACAAGCATTTTCCATCTACCAAATTCACTTACAAGGCACATTGGTGAGCCCAGGGCTACAGCAGAAGGAAGACATTTGCCCAAAGTGTTATGCAGTGGCAGTGAACACAAACCACGTGGTTGCAAAGTGAGCTTCTTAACCACACAGCCATACTTGTGCCTTGTTTATTCTATTAGAAAAATTTGCTGCTTTCCTCATTAATTTCCTGTAAGCCTTGTCTGTTTCTTAATAGTTATTAGTGAGATTTGTTAAATGATTGCCACCTTTTATATGAGAGGCATAAGAAATTAGATTAAAGAATGTTGCCTGCCAGATTCAGTTGGATGGACCTACTATACAGAACTCCATCATGCTTCAACAGAAATATCACCTGGCTTTTTATGAGACTTAAGTTCAGTCTAAGTTTACTTTGGAACCTTCTACTACAAAACAGCTGCATGTCCCTACTACATCATCTATCATACATATGGTTGTATATATATATATATATATATATATATGTCAAACCTTTCCCTGTTACAACTCATCTTCTAATACAATGGTTATCAACAATGTTCATATAAGATTTTATTGCTAAAATTTATGTGCAATAAAACTGGTTGTACTTCCACAATACACAAAATATTTCGACAATTTTTTAATATAATTTCTAATAATATTCAGAGATGTACTTGCATAGCAAGTGACCTGATCTGAGATCGTGTGTTGGAAGGAAAACAATTGCAGTGTGGAAAGTGTTTATAAGCTATTTAAGAAACACACAAAAACCGTTAGATTCACTTCAACATTTAAATTTAATTTGCCAAAATATTTTCATCACTTTGAGACCACGAGTTGTTCACTGACAAAATTCCGGAATTTTCCATGCTGCACGGAATTTTGTCAATGAACAGGTCACAGTCTCAAAGCGAAGAAAATATTTTGGCAAATTAAATTTAAATGTTGAAGTGAATCTAATGGTTTTTGTGTGTTTCTTAAATGGCTTGTAAATACCTTCCATGCTGCAATTGTTTAATAATATTCAATTATAAAGATATAATAGGGTTTTATTTAAAGATAGATTGGCAGTAGGGGTCCAGTAAAGTAAAATACGAATCAAAGTGGTCCGTTGGCAACACCATTGGTTTAACGCATGTCCCTCCATCACTCTTCTAACAATGGCACTACTCATTCAGGTGTTGTAAATAATACTACTCATTCCCCTACACTCCCTACTACTGTTATTTACCTCTTCCTCCTTCTTGACTCACTCCTGTTTCCTTTCCTTCACTTCTTCTCCAAATTGATATTCACTTTGTCCACCATCTCTAATTGTCTGTTGCACTCTTTTCACCCTAGCACACTTACCTACCTGCCCATCCACCTTTTCTCGCCCCTTTATCTCTATTCTCCCTCTTTCTGGGTTCAGTCTCATTGTGTGGCACCTTGGGCAAGTGTCTTCTACTATAGCCTCAGGCTGACCAAGGCCTTGTGAGTGGATTTGGTAGATGGAAACTGAAAGAAGCCCAATGTATATATATATATATATATTTGTGTGTGTGTATGTATCTATGTGTGTATCTTTGTGACTGTGTTTGTCCCCTATCACCACTTGACAACCCGTGTTGGTGTGTTTATGTCCTTGTAACTTAGCAGTGCAGTAAAAGATGGGAAAACCATGTATTCACCTCTTCAGCAAGATGCATGCTCCTGTCCTTCTAACATCCTTCATATACCTCAATACTATTGAACTGAGGGTTGTTATCATGTGGATACATGGTGGCCTCACTAGTGCTGGTGTCATGAAAAACAGCACCCAGTACATATAGTGAAGTGGCTGGCAATAGGAAAAGCATCCAGCTGTAGAAGCCATACCCAAAGCAGACATTGGAAACTGGTGCAGCCCTCTGGCTCATCAGTTCATGCCAAACCGTCTAACCCATGCCAGCTTGTAAAAAGGCCACCAAATGACGATGATGATGGTTATTGTATCAGTATAGTCAGCACTTTCTCATAATTTGTCAATCCAGTCATTTTCGTATTTCACTAATATTCAGCAATACATGTAAAGCTTTTCAAATCCAACTTTTCAGCACACACATATATATATATATATATATATGATATAAATATATATGTGTATATATATATATATATATATATATATATATATATATATATATATATATATATATATGTTTGTATGTATACATATCTTCTGTGTTGTTCGTTCAGCCATGTTTTATTATCATGCAACATCATACTTGTTGTACATATATTTTCATTTAGTCTGCTCTTTTTACAAGAGAAAAGAAATCCTTTGTTTGAAGCAAAGGAAGTTGTTTTCAAAACGGTTCCTGCTACCTTCTCTAACATCAGCCAATTCCTACCACTGGCTCCTCCACTTCAAACCTAAATGACATGTCCTCAAAATAGTGATCAATCAGTGATTAAACTATTCATATTTTCTGGCACACTGAAAGGGATGCATTGAAATTCTTTGAAATATCTTAAGATTCAACTCGCATTTCTTTGTGAACTCATTGCTTTCATTGACAATCTTCTACTCAGTTCTTAACCACTCACCACCACCCTCCACTCACCTGCTCCACATCAGGTAATACTTTTATGATGTTCACTTCACGTTTTGTATTCCTTCTCCAAAACAATATCTTGTACTTGCTTGTGTTCACCGTCAATTCTTTGAATTCTAGTTTCATTCTTTTTTTTTTTTATTTCTTTTAAATAATTCTTAGAGTTGTCTGTACAAAACAGATCTTTGGCATATGAACCTTGCCAACATAAGAAGAACTGCCTGAACTCTTTGGGGATTTCCTCAAGAGTTAGCATAAAGACGAAGAGTAGGCATAGGCACGGCTGTGCAGGAAGAAGTTTGTTCTCTAACTACATAGTTCTGGGTTCAGTTCCATTGCCTGTTACCTTGGACGAATGTCTTCCACTATAGCCCCAGGTTGATCAAAGCCTTGTGAATGGATTTAGTTGACAGAAACTGAAAAAAAACCTGTCACATATGTGTATGTTACTGTCTTCTTGTATTTGACACTGTTGATATTTGTAAATGGGTGTCACCATTTACGTGTGGTGTAATTTTTTTTCCGGTGTTCTTTGTAAACATGTCTGGTTATGAGAAAATATTACCTTATTTGGAAACAGGTGAGGATTGGTGGCATGAAGGGGGGGGGGGCATCCAGCTATAGAAAATCTGCCTCAACAAATTTCATCTGACCTATGCAAGTATGGGAAGATGAACATTAAAATGATGGTGATGGTGTTTTAAAGGATGCACATCTTAATACTGACATCTCGCAGGTTGAACAGGGTTGTTGAACCTGCTAAAAATAGCAGACAAATCTTCCTCAAATCATGTCTTACATCATTAAAAATGAAATGACACTTAGGATTATATTATTTTAAATACAACACATCTGAATAAAAAACAGGATGATCATGGCTGTAAACATCTTTGATCATAACAGGTCTGTCGAATGAGGGCTAACTTGGGCCAAAGCACCACCTTCACCACTACTTTAGTTAAAGATTACCATTTTAACCAATTTTGATGCTTTCAACATCTTAGCAACTGTTTTTTTTTTTAATTCTTCAACTCCTTAGTTGGTTTTACTACAGAGAAGTTCTCTCTTCATTTTTTTTTTTTTTTTTTTGCTGCTAACCCTCTCTGTTGGTTGCACAAGGGACAAAGTCCTCTTTGCTCATTTATTCTTATTTTCCATCTTCTCCCTTGTAACTGAGAATAAGGGCAGCCATTGCAACATTTTTTTCCTTCAAGACCAGTACTGATGTGTTTGTTTTGCATTACGTTTTTTTTTTTTGTTTTTATACATGTAAAAGTGTCCTCCTCTCTCTCACCCTTTTCTATCATTCATTCATCTTATTGTTTATTCGTGTTTCCATTCATCAAATTCTCATTCATTTCCTTCAACTCTCCTTTGGTCTGTATCTACTACAACTTGTCAACAACAACTAACTCATTATCTATTCTTATCACAATGTCAACGATATTGTCTTGTGCAAAGAACACCTGATGCTTCTCATTTCCACTCACCTTCTTAAAACTTTGCAACTCATTCTACATTTTGAGATTCTTATTAATGGTTTCTTCCCCTTTTTTCACCTTTTGCACATTTTCCATCTTCATAGTTCTTCTGATGTCAAAATTCAATTGAAGAATTTTACAAATTCAATTGAAGAAATTTTATTAAAATGCTATATAATTAATTTTAGGTCACTAACTTACATCATTGTCATATTCATTATAGCCGCTAGTGGATGTCAGTTTAAGGTTAAATGAACTTACAGCTCTTCAAACATGTACAATACAACCATGAAGTAAGATTTTAGTTATTAAAATATTTGGTTGGTTTCCTTTAATACAGCAATTATGAATCACCACAGTTGCTTATGGAAGTAGGTGTGATTGAATGAATAACTGCTAGTCTTCTTCAAACAATCTTGCTCAAGCCTGTGCAGACATATACAAGTGCCTAGTCAATATTGACCAATGGAGGCCCTAAGATGGTGTTAAGTGAGGGAGAATTTGTCTTTTGTTTTTCCCTATTTTTGCTAGTTTAAAAATGCCAGATTTGTCAATGGGGAAAATTTGAACTTCATCATCATCATCACCATCATTGTTTTAATGTTCATTTTTCCAGACTTTATAGGTCAGGCAGAGATTATTGAGGCCGATTTTCTATGGCTGGATGCCCTTCATACTGCCAGCCCTCATTTGTTTTCAGCAAGGTGATATTTCCCCATGACCAGACATGTTTTTCCAAAAATAAATGTCTCTGCTTGTGTAACAGGGATGCAGGATAGATACTCTTCATCATCACCATCATCATCATCATCATCATTATCATCATTATTATCATTTAATGTCCATTTTTTTTCATGCTTGTGAAGGTTGGACAGAATTAGTTGAGGCAACTTTTTTTTTTACAGCTGGATGTACTTCCTGTCACCAACCCTCACTTGTTTCCAAATAAAGTAATATTTTCCCATGGCTAAACAAAGGACACTACATGCATGACAGTGAAACTTGTTTACAAGTATCCCACAGTACCAAGGCAAAAAGATAATCACACACACACACACACACACACACACACACTTATGCATACAATGGGCTTCTGTCAGTTTCCATGCACTAAATTCACTCACAAGGCTTTTGGTTGGCTTGGAGCTATAATAGAAGACACTTGCTCATGGTGCTATGCAGCAAAACCGAACCCAAAATCATGTGCTTGAGAAGCAAACTTCTTAACAACACAGCCACACCTACCCCTACTCCCACTGTGTTGAATAAAATAAAAGCCATTGAGTAGGATGATGGTGATAGTGGTGATCCACCCATGGGCTGGTCATAGTTTTAAGCTTAACTTTTGAAATCTCAGCTATTGTTTTTGTCAGTAACTTTTGAGAGAATGCAGGAAATGCTGTTAATTGGATGAAAATAGAGTGTCTTGTCCAAAATAAAAGAAAGAAAGAGCCAGGTTGAGATGAAGCAAATTAAGGGGAAAAAATGTGAAGTTTACAGTTAAGTCAATAGCTCTTGATATTAGCACTGATGAACCTGGAGGAAATTGGGGAAGTGGCGAGGTTTTTAAAGGACTCAATTGCAGTAGGTTATCTATGTAAGGAATTCTGGCAACTAGCTTGGAAAAGTTTGGATAGATTCCATAGCAAGACAAGTCAGTTCAGGAAAGGTAATGTTTTACTTTGCCAAACATCTTGCTAATGTCGAGTGCAAATGCTATGATTTGGCAGCTCGACCACTTGCAGGTGAACTATTTCAATATTATGGAGAAAAGCAGAAGATCATTAAGAAGCAAGCTTTCACTTGTATTTAGAAAGCAAAGAACAAAAGTGCACACATGCACGTGCATACACACACACATACATACACACACACACACACACACACATTCATATGCAGACATGCACACACACATACATATTTACGTATATATATAATTGTATTGTGTATTTTCTTATTCTATCTTTTATTTTCATCTTCTGTCTCCTTTTTTTACCTTATGATTCCTCTTCTTCTTTATCTTTTCATATCATACACACACACAGTCATGTGTACACACAGTCATACACACACACACACGCGTACACACGCGGTCATACACATACACAGTCATACACACACACACACACGTACATATGTGGTCATACACACTCACACACACACACGTACATACGTGGTCATACACACATACACTGTCATACACACACACACTCATACACACACACACTCACATGCATGCAAGTTACTGTTTGGTTAAGTCATAATTTTGTGACTTGATTATTTATTTTTACTTGATAACTTAGTTTCCAAAATTTATCATCTTTGATGGCACGAAAGACACACAGACTTTTTAAACACACCCCATTTTCAGCTGCATGTATTCAAGAAACAGTTTGCAGTGCATTAAAGTATTTTATGGGATGCCCAACTTCACATATAGGACATGAGGTAATTTTTTTTTTTGGTGGTTGCGGGGAGATGTGTTTTATACACCATCAAATGTTGAAGGCTTGTGGCCTAGTGGCCAGGGGTGTTGTGCTCATGATTGTGAGATCATGGTTTCAATTCTCAGATTGATTCATGTTGTGTTCTTGAGCAAAATACTTCATTTCATGTTGCCCCCATTTATTCAGCTGTAAATTGGTAACCCTACAATGGACTAGCCTTCCAATCAGGGAGACTGTTGGCTTGCTCACCTAACTAGTAGAGTGGCATCATTCAAAAGCTGAAACAATGAGAAGCACACTGTGACCAGCGATCTATAACAACATCCAATAGTCTGGTTGATACCACGATATGCCATCACATACGCTAAGGAAAACATCTTGTACAAGGAGTTGGCGCTTGCTTGTAATTTAAGGAAACCTGATACTTAATAAATATGTCTATAATATAATTTCTTACTAATTTCTTAACTTGAATTAAAACAAGCATTAAATGAATCTTAATTCATCGTTTATGTTTGTCAAGTGTAAATATAATTGGGGGTTTTTTTTCTGGTTTTTTAATTAAGTTAACAAATTTTCTTTTAATTAAACTGTTTGAAATATTTTAAAATATTCCTGTTTTATAAGAAATGACTAGATATAATTTTAATTATCTTTAACTTCATTTAATCTGAAATCTTATTTTATATTCCCATCCAAATGTGTGTGTGTGTGTGTGTGTGTGTGTGTGCATGTGTGTGTGTGTGTGTGTGTGTGCGTGCGTGCGTGTGTGTGTGTGTGTGTGTGTGTGTGTGTGTGCATATTGATATAAATTGAAATTTTTGCTCTGAATTCTTTCACTTGCCAATTGCAAACAGTTTATTTAGGTGTGGCTGTTTTTATTATTCAGAATCAAAATAAAAGTGGGATTTTTAAACAAGTATATGGAAACATTTTAAAAATCCAATCAACAAAATATCATTTAATTTAAACCAAGATTAATTAAGCATGCTTCTAACAAAAGCATCAAGAAAATATAGAATAAGCCACAAAATGTAAATATGGAAACCAACTTCTAAAGTACACCAGATTTCACTGCCTCAGTTAAAATAGTAAAAATATAAGTTTCTTGGAGAGCTTACATCATAGATCTTCATTGCCTCGTACATTTTGCTTTCTTCTAAATTTAGCAAATGCTTATCTGTCTTAATCTTTATACAATCCAGTACATGTATTTGACTACATGATATTGTTTTATATGCATTTATGGTTTGGGTGTTGCTCTCACAATTGCTAGATCATGTGTTCAATTCCCAGATCAGATGGCACATTGTGTTCTTCAGCAAAATACTTCATTTCACTTTTTTCCTGTATAGTAAATCACCAAGGGACTGGGAAATGTGGCAGTTTGTAATATTTGATAAGAGACCTCAAGCTAACTAAAATCGCTGTCTTTCACACATACAGGTTCATACTTTCAGATGGCGGTGACACTTAAAAAGCACTTGTGCCAGTGCTGCATTAATGCACCCATGCAGGTGGCTTGTAAAAAGCACCCAGCACACTCTGTTAAGTGGTTGATGTTAGGAAGGGCATCCAGCCATAGAAACCTCCAGCTATACGTCAAACCATTCAACCCATGCCAGTATGGAAAGAGGACATTAAATGGTGCCGATGACGACTCAGCTGTAAATGGGGAACTCTGTGATGAAATGACCTTCCAATCAGAAAAAATGTTGGCCTACTTGCCTAGCCAGTGGGGTGGCACCATTCAAAAGCTAAAACAATGTGAAGCGCATTGTGACCAGTGATGCATACCAACATCTGATAGTCTGGCTGATACCGTGATGTTTAACTCTTAGAACCCATAACACCAGTATTGCAGTGGTAATGGTAGGCAGGCACATGCTGTAGCACCAGGAAAGCAGTGCAGGGTCATTCAGTGCAGCATGCTTGATTATGCTTGTTTTGATCCTGTTTTGATTGACCAATCATTAGTAAGTACATATAGAGTGCTTGCATGTCTTTTTTTGTATCATAATGGCAACATAGAAATTGTATCATATATATATTGTTATGACAGCCTTGCTTCTAATCTCTATTAGAAATAGGCACAAAGGACTCAGGAGCCCAAGCGCAGGATCAAATGGTACCAAAGAGGTCAGGACTCAAAGGGTTATCTTTTATCTTTTACTTGTTTCAGTGATTAGACTGCAGTCATGCTGGGGTATCACCTTGAAGAATTTTCTTTTCACTTTAGCTGAATGAGTCAACCCTTTTTAAAATTTTTCTAAGCCTGGTACTTATTTTATTGAGCTATTTTGGCAAACTGTTAAGTTACGAGGGTAAACAGACAAACACTGGCTGTCAAGCAGTGGTAGAGGACAAACAGACACAAAGATTCACACAGATATATATATATATATATATATATATATATATATATATATATATATATATATGTGTGTGTGTGTGTGTGTGTGTGTGTGTATGTGTGTGTGCTTGTCTTCCAGCAACCAGTGTTGCTGTTTTTATGTCCCTATAACATAGCAGTTCAGCAAAAGAGATTGATAAAACAAGTACCAGGCTTTAAAAAAAAGTAAAGAAGTACTAAAGCTGATTCATTCAATTAAAACGACATTCATCAAGGCAGTGCCCCAGCATGGTCGCAGTCTAATGATAATAATAAAGTTATAGATAACGAGAAAAGGTAAAAGACAATACATCTAGGACTACATTATCCAGTGTCACTCTTTTTAAGACGGTAGTTTGTGACTTGGCTACTATTTCTAGCTGGCTGAATGATCACATAGAAGTTTCCTTGATAACTCGAAAAAACAAAACAAATTTACAATAAAATGATGAGAAATACAAACGTTAGATTATGATGATAATGACAATGAAGGTGAATTAGATTAGTAACTGAAGTCTTCAACTGAAAATGTTTTTTAGTCCAACCAATATACCACGCTATCTTGGTATGTTGTTAGTCTTCTTACAGTTCCACTAATTATTACTAATCAATCATCTTTCTCCTCACCATCGTCATCGTCATCATCATCATCATGGTATTCGTTATTGAAACATAGCCTGAGATAGATTGAATGTATTTGATTACTTAGGTCCAAGTCACTTTGCCCTAATCCATTTCTCACCTTTAAATCTCACCTGTGAGTTAGGTTAATTAGATCAGTTAGCTGACTCTTTCCCTCCTTCTCCCCTCTCTCTTTTTCTCTCTTTCCTACTCCCTCCTTTGCTCTCTCTCTCTCTCTCTCTCTCTCTCTCTTTCTTACGTTTCCTACTCCCTCCTTTGCTCTCTCTCACTCTCTCTTTTTCTCTCTTTCCTACTCCCTCCTTTGCTCTCTCTCTTTGTCTCTTTCCTACTCCCTCCTTTGCTCTCTCCTTCTCTCCCTCTCTCTGTCTCTCTTTTTCTGCCCTACCACCACTTTTCTTCTGTCTTTCTTTCTCTTTCCTCTCTCTCCCCATCTCTCTCCTTTCTCTTTTCATCTCTCTCTCTCACCCCTCTTTCTTTCTCCCTTTCCCTCTCTCACCCCTCTCTCTGTCTAATCTGCGATATGTACCTTCATCATAAGACAATTAAATTTCATATCAGTGGTGTTTGATCACCCACATAACAACAACAGAAGAAAACATTATTTCCTGAAGGAAGTCAATAAGGGAATTGCTCTCATCATGCATTTGTCTTCAGCTCCAGTCAACTCATCTCAAGTATAAACACTTTACATTATCACCACCACATTACGGGGGTTTAGCAATTTGGTCAGTCAACCAGTAAGCATTCCTGAATGATATTACATCTCATGTAGCTGGTTTCTTGGTTCCTCAATAACAGTGAACCCACCGTTCAGGTACACTGAAAAATATACACCAGGGGATCCATGGGGGTCTTTGGGAGTCCATAGATTTTGCTGATAAAATTTATGTGCAGTAAATTGCTTGTATTTCTATGATACATTTCGTTTATACAATTCCTAATAATATTTAATTACAAAAATACTGTAGGATTTTTTTTTTTTTTGTATATACCCCAAATGCATATGGAGGTTCAGTAGAGTAAAGCAGGAAACGAAGGGGTCCATAGGCAAAAAAGAATATCAGAACCACTTCTATATTTAAGAGATGAGGAATTATGTACATTATTTACAATTGACGGATATTTGTCCTCATCTTGTTTGTTGTTAACATGGTGTTTCGGCTGATATACTCTCCAGCCTTCATCAGGTGTCTTAGGAAAATTTCGAACCTGGGTTCTCATTCCTAAGGTATTTTTCAATGTTATCATTATTATTATTATTATTATTATTATTATTATTATTCAGGTTAAGAGCGCGGGCTACTAACCCCAAGATTCGTAGTTTGATTCCAGGCAGTGACCTGAATAATAATAATAATAATAATAATAATAATAATAATAATAATAATAATAATAACATAAAAAATTACCTTAGGAATGAGAACCCAGGTTCGAAATTTCCCCAAGACATCAGCTGAAATGTTGTGTTAACAACAAACAAGGTGAGGACAAATATCCATCAAATGTAAATAATATTAGAACCACTGTTATACCCTCATCATCATCATCATCATCATCATCATCCAGTGTTTTTAATCCGGGTTTTGTCCCTGTTAACGAGGGTGGCCAGATCTACCTCAATGCCATAGCAACCGAGGTAGGCAGGTGCAGCCCACCCCAACCTTTTGGCTGGCTGGCTGGCTGGTGCTCATTCACCATCATGAGGCTTTTTTGGAGCTGGATTTTCTACTAACAATAATAATAATCCTTTCTACTAAAAGCACAAGGCCTGAAATTTTTGGGGAGGGGACTAGTCAATTACATCAACCCCACAGCTCAACTGGTATTTCATTTATTGACCCTGATAAAGGGATGAAAGGTAAAGTTGACCTTGGTAGAATTTGAACTCTGCTTGCCTTTAAAATACTTACTTCATGCATCATTCAGTTTTGAGTCATTTTGAGAATATCATTTTTGAAGTCATGGCTGTGTGGGTTAAGAAGTTTGTTTCCCAGCCATGTGGTCTCAGGTTCAGTCCCACTACATAGCTCCTTGGGCAAGTGTCTACTGTTGCACCAGGCCAATCATTGTCTTGCAAGAGGATTTGATAGATGGAAACTGAAAGAAGCCCATCATGTGTGTGTGTTTGTGAACATGTACCTTTGTACCCCTTGTACCCTGACATCGCTTGATGGTTGTAAAATGAGTGTCATTGTCATACATGTGATGTTGTTCGTTTCCAATCTTTCATGGAAAAACATGTCTGGTTCTGTGGAAGTATATTATTACCGTGCATGGAAACAGATGAATGTTGGTGATTGGAAGAGCATCCAACCATAGAAAATCTACCTTAACAAATTCCATCTGACCCATGCTAGCATGAAAAGTGGGCGTCAGTAGATGATGATGCTGATGATCTTCTTCTTCTTCTTCTTCTTCTTCTTCTTCTTCTTCTTCTTCTTCTTCTTCTTCTTCTTCTTCTTCTTCTTCTTCTCCTCCTCCTTCTTCTCCTTCTTCTTCTTCTTCTTCTTCTCCTCTTTTATTTTTACATTTTAGATTGGCGGGTGACGTATTCAAATCTTTACTGCTATGGCCTATGGTAATATGAACTTATGGTCAGAAAAGTTTAAATGTTTTCCTTCATCACGATTTTTGTTTTGTTTGCTTTTTTTTTCTTTTACATGGAAAAAGAAATACATAAGAAAATGTCTTTTTGGTCTAAAAGTGAAAACTTTCAAGACCAATCATTATATTGATCATGTTAAGATCAATATAATGTTATAGTGAACCAACCTTAACAAGATCAATGATAAATTTTGAAGTTAAGAATAAGCTTAAAACCTTAGAACATACACAAGTCAATAAAATTTTTCTTCTTCATCGGATCACTTTGTGATGTAATGGCTTCAAAATTCCTGCAAAATTGGTACTTAACAACAATATTAATAATAATAAGTTCTGTATTAGTAATGCAATTTAAGATATGATGAGTGTAGTTCAATGGGTATTTACTTACACAAGCATTGAAAAACAAAACACACACAATAATGTGGTGATGGGTGTTTGCAATGTTTTTACAAAGTTTGTATCTGTTTTTGCTTCCATTTACACTAAATACCATCTAAAATAACATTCTCTGGTTTCTGTAGAGCAAGATCTACTGATTTCATGTCATACAGGAAAGATCTCTTGCCCTTTACATCAGTAAAACCTTTGACCGGAGCTGACATGAGAAGCTCCTTGCTAAGTTATTCATCTCCAGCTTCCATCTTTAAGATCAGAGGAAGTTTCTTGTCAGATTGCTTCATTGCAGCATGAACTAATGGCAGGTGGGGATTGGTGGGGCTTTTCTGATCCTTATCATCTGTGGTGTTCCTCAAACTTTGATTGTTCCTCACACTTTTCCTTCCTCATATATTATTAAACCTATTCTTGCTCACTTTTTAAGAATGCATCTAGGAAGATGATAGGTGCAATAAGCACAAGCTTGCCTGTGTAGTTAAGAGGCTCGCTTCCCAACCATGTAACCTTGGGTTCAGTCCCACTGTGTGCACCTTGGATGAGTATGTTCTACTCTAGTCCACTCACAAATCATTGGTCAGTCTCAGGCTATAGTAGAAGGCATTTGCCAAGGTGCCGCATAGTGGGCCTGAAGCTGAAACTATATGGTTGGCCAGCAAACTTCATACATCACAGCTACACCTGCACCTCTCTCTCTCTCTCTCTCTCTCTCTCTCTCTCTCTCTCTATCTATCTCTCTCTCTCTCTTTCTCTCTCTCTCTCTCTCTCTCTCTCTCTCTCTCTCTCTATAAGTATCTATGTGTTGATGTTTATGTATATGACCTGGTTCTATGTCAATTGCAACGAGTGTTCCAGTTGATCTGATCAACAGAACAGCCTGCTTATGAAATTAATGTGCAAATGGGTGAGTACTTCACAGACACATGTACCCTTAAAGTAGTTCTCAGGGAAATTCAGCATGACACAGGGTGTGACAAGGCCGGCCCTTTAAAATACAGGTACAACTCATTTTTGCCAGCTGAGTGGACTGGAGCAACGTGAAATAAAGTGTCTTGCTCAAGAGCACAATGTGTCACCAAGAACTGAATTCACAACCTTACACTCATAAACCAAATACCCTAACCACCAAGCCATGTTCCTTCATGCATGTATGACATGTATATATATATATGTATATATATGACATTATATATGTATATATGACATGTATATATATGTACATATGACATACACACAAAACGGGATTCATTGCAGTGTCTTGGCTCTAGGCTGCTATTTCAGGCTAAAAATGGCATCAGTTTGCTTGTGCATATGCACTGTATAACTAACTAGAAGGAAGTCCAAACGGAAACTAACTATTTTTTCTTTTTAACTACTTGTGAGATACTTGTAACCTTGCTCTCAAGTAAATTATATGCTCTGCTGTACATGTCAGATAATTTTCATCATATTCTGGTTGCTAAACCATCACCACCAGCAAATGTATTCTTGGTATTGATTCAAATATACAGATATATATATATATGCAGACATATCAAAAGTAAACAGACATCGTTATCTTGGAAAGATTTATTTTTAAAAACGAAATAATGTCATTTAATGCATTTAAATACTTAACCTAGTATTTTGTTAGCAGACATGCCTTGTGCAGTTTTTTTTAATATTTACCTATGTGAACATCATACAGGTGACTAGTGTCCACATGGTTAAAACAGTATAATGAGGGAAATCTATTTCTGAGATGTCTGTGTGAGTATTTGTGTGGTAAGTAGCTTGCTTGCCAACCACATGGTTCCGGGTTCAGTCCCACCTTGTAACACCTTGGGCATGTGTCTTCTGCTATAACTTTGGGCTGACCAAAACCTTGTGAATGGTAGACAGAAACTGAAAGAAGCCCGTCGTATATGTATATATATATATATATATATATATATATATATATATATATATATGTTTGTATGTATATGTTTGTGTCTGTGTTTGTCCCTCCTACCATCGCTTGACAACTAACGTTAGTGTGCCTACATCCCCATAACTTAGCGGTTCAGCAAAAGAGACCAATAGAAAAAGTACTAGGCTTACAAAGAATAAATTCTGGGTTCAATTTGTTCGACTAAAGGTGGTGCTCCAGCATGGCCACAGTCAATTGACTGAAACAAATAAAAGAGTAAAAGATTATGTATGTATAATCATCTAACTGGGGAAATATGTAATTCTGGCTGCACTCGTGGAAATTGTAATCCTTTCGATGTCACATACACGTTTTCTCTTGTAGTTATCACCCCCAACACATACGCTAGTGCAAGGTTAGAAATGTATTTCCATACAGATTAATTTAATTTTTCTTGTGGTTGGTTAGGTAATTTTCATGAGAAAAGAAGTCATAGAAAGCCATTTCTCATATACAAATTTTTATATATATATATATATATATATATATAGAGAGAGAGAGAGAGAGAGAGAGAGAAAGAGAGAGAGAGGGGGTAAAAAGATGTAGATTTATATACCTATATATATATGTGCGTATGCACACACATATATAGATGGATAGATAGAGTATATATATATACATATATATATATAGACAGATATATATACATGTATATATACATGTATATATATAAATAAGTATAGATATATATAGATATATAAATATATATATATATACATACATAAATATATATATATATATATATATATATATATATATATATATATATATATATATATATATATACATACATAAATATATATATATACATACATAAATATATATATATACATACATAAATATATATATATATATATATATATATATATATATATATATATATATATGGTATAGATAGGTACATTTCCTCTTTGAACCTGACCAATTTAGAGAAAACTTGTTATAAATTGTATCTGATTGTCAACTTTTCCTCGATCATGTTAATCAATAGAAATATATGTCTTTCTCCACTCCTCAGCTTGCTGAAAATTTCACCTGCTGACAGGAACTATTGAAGACTCTGGGAACTTAATCCAATCTGAATGTATCCAACCAAGGCCTAAATGTAGACCTTGTGTAAATGTGTGTGTGTGTGTGTGAGAGAGAGAGAAGGTTATAGCAAAAGTCTCTCCTTTGTTGTAATGCCATAAAACCTCGTATCAGATATATTAGAGAATAGGTATGGCGATTTGAAACTCGAACTGTTGTTGTGCTTCAAATTTGGTAGAGCTGCAATGTTGCCATAGTAATTAATTCAAGTACAATTGTGCTAAGCTACAATGCAAAAGGTCAGTAAGCTTTTACACTTAGCTGGAAGCTTGGACTGAACTTGTTTGCTTCATTTTAAAACAAAATAGAAATCTCATGCTACAAATGACAAGTATTGCAATATTGCTTTTCTTTTCAATACCTTTCACTTTTGCCCTTGTGCAATCTCTCTCCCTCTTTCCTTCTCTCTCTCTCTCTCTTTCTCTCTCTCTCTCTCTCTTTCTCTCTCTCTCTCTCTCTATCTCTATCTAT
>NC_142938.1:62996930-63046930 GCF_046866305.1 Octopus bimaculoides | reverse complement strand
AGAAGTAGTCAATGACCCCAGTGCTCAACTGGTACTTACTTTATCAATCCTGGAAGGATGACAGGCAAAGCTGACCTCAGCAGAGTTTGAACTCAGAATGTAAAGACAGGCGAAATGTTGCCAAGCATTATGCCCACTGGGCTAACAATTCTGGCAGCTTGCCTCCTTAATAATAATAATAATAATAATAATAATAATAATAATATAATCCTTTCTACTATAGGCACAAGGCCTGAAATTGAGAGAGGTGGAGTAATCAATTTTCATTGACCCTGAAAGGATGAAAGGCAAAGTCAACCTCAGCAGAATTTGAACCTAGTGCATAGTGACAGATGACATACTGCCAAACATTTCACCCAGTGTGCTAACGATTTTGCCAGCTCACTGCCTTAATAATAATAATTACAATGATGATGATGATAATAATAATCATAATAATAATAATAATAATAATAATAATAATAATTATTATTATTATTATTATTATTATTATTATTATTATTATTATTATTATTATTATAGTAATAATAATAATGGTAGAGATAATAATGACAATGATAATAATAATAATAATAATAATAATAATAATAATAATAATAATGCTGATGCATTATATTATGTTTGGTTTTATATATTGTATGATCAAGAAAACTTCTGTGCCTTCTTGCTTAATGCTATTGAGTCAAGTAAGGAATTGCCTCAAGAAGTTAATACAGAATAATTAACTTTTACAATGTTATTATTGATAAACGATCCATTTTTCACAGCTTTTCACTTTGTTTTTTTTCTTTCCTTGTCCCTCAACCCGGCCCCATCCACCACCCAGCTCAACATTTTTCTTGTAAAATCAATAAAGAATCTCTCAAGAAAAATCTTGAGATCTGGTAAAAGAAATAGGATGCATTGTTAAATCATTAGCACTTGGCTGATAAAGTAATTGGGTGGGAGTGGGAGTGGTGGTGGTGGGGGGAATCCAAATATTCTGTCCTACAATTTTCTTTGAATTCACTAAATCAAGCAACGCTTCTGCTTATACAGACAAAAATGCTGGGGGTGGGGGCAGTGATGATGACTCCCTCCCTGTCACAACCCACCCCCGCTTCCCACTGCTATTACTGTTTTTCTGGAATTGTACTTTATCATTTTGCAAAGCCACAGGAGTCATCAAGTTTCTGTTAAAATGATCCAGCTATTGGTCTGATAATTACTCAATTTTAATTATTCCGAACCGAATTCTTTGTTGACATTTGCTGTCTCTTTAAATAGATGGAATTAGTTCAGTCTTGATTAATTATTATCATCATACATTGGAAACTGGTTTCTTTAATATCTCCTCTTCTCCATCTTATTGCACCCTGATCGTAATATCAATTTCAAACTAAAATGCATTCGCTTCAGTTTCTTTTTCTTTTTTTACTTTTTTTTTTTTTTCAATTGATTCCCTATAATTGAAATCTTGGTTTATTTAGTATTTGCTGAGAATGTGTTTTGCACAATTTCATTTTAAATATTCGGTTAGATCATGATTACATCTAGTCTCTCAAGAATAGAAACCAAATTCTTTGAACCAGTACAAACACTTTTTAAATAAATCTTAAGATTTTTTTTTTCCAGTGTAGATAACTAGAATGGTTAGGAAGATTTCCAAACAAGAGACACCAAGCTTATATGAAAAATGCTACATTTAAAATTAAGAATATTGGTTTATCTTTTACTTCTTTCAGTCTTTAGACGATGGCCATGCTGGGGCTCTACCTTCAAGAATTTTTAACTAGATGAATGGACCCTCATACTTATTTTAAAGCCTGGTACTCATACTATCAGTCTCTTTGCTTGCTGAACTGCTACATTACAGGGACATAAATACACCAACACCAGGTGTCAAGCAGTAGTGGGGGGGGGGGGGGGCAAACACAGACACAAATGCACACACACACACATGATAGACTTCTTTCAGCTTTCATCTACCAAATCCACTCTCAAGGCTTTTGTCAGCCCAAGGCTTTTGTCAGCCCAAGGCTTTTGTCAGCCCAAGGCTTTTGTCAGCCCAAGGCTTTTGTCAGCCCAAGGCTTTTGTCAGCCCAAGGCTTTTGTCAGCCCAAGGCTTTTGTCAGCCCAAGGCTATAGCAGATAACACTTGCCCATGGTGCTACACAATGGGACTGAACCTGAGACCATATAATTGAGAAGCAAAGGGTTTACCACAAAAAAAATCCTTAATGAGTCTATGAAGATGCTCTACTGAGCACTCTCCATTGCAATAATCCCTCGTGATTTGGTCCCTATTTCCAACAGCTGTGTGGAATCAAGTATTCTGTTTAACTATCATCAACACCATCATCATTTTAATGGTCCACTTTTCTATACTTGTAAGAGTCAAGTGGTATTTATTGAGACAAATCTTCTGTGGCTGGATGCCCTTCCTGTTACCAACCCTTACCTATTTCTGAACAAGGTAAGATTCCCCTGTGACTCAACAGGTTTTGGCAAAATATTGCAAAAGAATGACACTCATTTGCACATGCATATATAAATATATATGTATATCTATAGCTATCTATCTATCTGTCTCTCTGCCTATACATATAAATAATTGAAATTTACAGAAAAGCAAAAGACGAAGATAGGTGTATAAACAACAAGCAGGTGTATTAGTTTGATGTTCGGGAAGGTGAGAAAGTCTTTTACATTTTGAGCCTATGCTCTTCAACAGAAAGGAACATGAGGAAATAAGCAGCAAGAGAATAAAAAAAAGACTTGTGGATTTAGCAGTCAATGTGTGTGTGTGTGTGTGTTTATATGCATGAACACACACACACACATACACAATATCTATACATATATGTTGAGTTCCTTTCAGTTTCAATCTCTCAAATCCACCCACACAGCTTTGGTCAACCTGGAATTATAGTACAAAACGCTTGGCCATGGTACCTTGCAGTGGGACTGAACCTGAAATCATGTGTTTGGGAAGCAAGCTTCTGAGCCACACAGCCACACCTATGCCCATAAGCCATGCCTGTGCCTGTGTGTGTGTATGTGTATGTGTGTGTGTGTGTGTGTGTGTGTATATACATATCATCATCATCATCATTTAATGCTCCAGTCATCTGTTTTGGCATGGTTTATAGAGTTGAATGTCCTTCTTAACACCAACCACTTTACAGAGTGTACTGGGTTCTCTTTACATGGCGCCAGCATTAGTATTTTTTCATGTAGTGCTGGCATGGGTACTTTTTCATGTGGCACAGGAACAGGAACAGGTACTCTTTACATGGCATTGGCACATATCCATACATTTATGTATGTATGTATAAAACTATGCACACTGAAAAATATCTCTTTTACATGTTGACTGTGTCTATTTGACTGTGGTCATGCTGGAGCACTGCCTTTAGTCGAACAAATCGACCCCAGGACTTATTCTTTGTAAGCCAAGTACTCATTCTACCGGTCTCTTTTGCCGAACCGCTAAGTTACGGGGGATGTAAACACACTAGCATTGGTTGTCAAGCGATGTTGGGAGGGACAAACACAGACACAAACACACACACACACACACACACACACACACACACATACATATATACGACAGGCTTCTTTCAGTTTCTGTCTACCAAATCCACTCACAAGTCTTTAGTTGGTCCGAGGCTATAGTAGAAGACACTTGCCCAAGGTGCCACGCAGTGGGACTGAACTTGGAACCATGTGGTTGGTAAGCAAGCTACTTACCACACAGCCACTCCTATGTCAGATTTTTAGAACCTTAGAACACTGAAATGATAGTACAACACTGCTCTGAAATCAATAGAATTTGTATTGTTGTATTGGTTTAGATGATTGGAAACTAAAACAATGCTATTAATTTGATACAAGTTCTTTATGTTGCCAAAATCTGTTCAATCAGAGCTAGGAGTATTACTTAATTATGCTGAGATCAAATCTTGGCAAGGTCAAACTTATTTTCATTACTTCAAGGTCGATAAAATAAAATATCAGCCAAGTAGTGTGGACGTTGATATAACTGACAGTTCCCACCCCTGAAATTTGTGACCCTATGTAAATGGCTAAAAATCAATAAGTATTGTTTAGTATAGAGCTTTTTAGAATAATAACAATGATTTCAAATTTTGGCACAATGCCAGCAATTTCAGAAGAGGAGATAAGTCAATTACATCAACCCCAGTGCACAACTGGTACTTATTTTATCAACCCCAAAAGGATGAAAGACAAAGTTGACTTAAGTGGAATTTGAACACAGAACATAAAGTCAGACAAAATGCCTCTAAGCTTTATGATAATAATTCTATAAGCTTACCATCTTAAGACTAGTAGCTTTAATAGTAATAGCACATATATCTGTGTGGTCAGAATGAGACAATTGGGCACAGCTGTTTGGCTGACTTGACATTCAACTTGTTTTGACACCAGTATGTTTTGGTGCTGGAGGCAGAGACACACATACGTATGCATGTGCAGAAATATATACATACAGATAAAAAAAGATATTACACATATATACAGACATAAGTTGATGCTTACACACATAAAAAAGACCAAAAGAAACATTAAAACGTCTAATGGCAAATAAGTCATCATCAAATCAGCAATGCCAAATAAGTAGCACCAAAACATCTCATATCTTTGTGTGATTAACATGATGCTTCAAAGCTGCTGGTTAATAACTGAGAAGGAATATATAGAAAGGGAGTTCCACATGTGACAACCTACAGTATTCGGTGTGGAGTTTAGTGAAAGAACAAAAGACGCTGGCACTTTTGGCAGAGTAAGGTTTGACATGGATAAGTTCAGAAAAGAATACATTTCAGTGAATATAACTGCAACTCTATCAGTTACAATGACAAGAGCTCTATTTGATTCGATCAGCAGAACAGCCTGCTTGTGAAATTAACAAACAGGTGGCTGAGCACTCCACAGACATGCATACTGTTTAACATAGTTCTCAGGAAGATTCATCTTGAAGTAGTTGTATGCTGTCAACTTAATGTGACAGTCACCTGAAGGGAATAATACTACTGTTGGTTAGACCTAGGAAGCTGCACTGCTTCCTGTCGGCCTTGACACATTTCCTGTGTCCTTATGTTTACAAGGGGGAGACAAATATAAGGACACAGGAAATGTGTCAAGGCCAACAGGAAGCAGTGCAGCTTCCTAGGTCTAACCAACAGTAGTATTATTCCTTTCAGGGGACTGTCACATTAAGTTGACAGCATACAACTACTTGATCGTATCACTACTGCATAAATCTCTCTAAGACTCATCTTGATACAGAATATGACAAGGCTGGTCCTTTGAAATACAGGTGCTATTCACTTTTGCCAGCTGAGTGGATTGGAGTAATGTGAAAAAATCTATCTTGCTCAAGGACACAATACAGCACTGAGAATTGAACCTTATGATTGTAAACTGAATACCGTAACTACTAAATTACATGCCTTCACTAATGAATATAAACGAAGCAGGATAATGGCAGTAGACATAATAAATCAGGATTTGTAGTTTTGTCAGAAGAGAGAGAGAGAGAGAGAGAGAGAGTGCAAGAGTGTCTTTTGAATGTGGTCAAATATGTTAGGTGAACTGGCTCAAAGTTGTAAGTAGAAACTTGCTATGGGATGAGTGGACAGCAAGAGAAATCTTCAGGGGAAGAACTCCTTTCATGCAAGTGTTTCAGCCTGTTTGTTCTTGACACTTTAAGGGATCCAGGCCTACCTAGGTCGTAAATCTTAGGTGTCTTCTTGTTGTTTTCGAAATACTGCCTTTGGTGGGGATTGAGCTCTGAGCGTTTCAATGATCTTATGTCGCTGAACCACAGCGTATACAACTTGGTCACAAAGACCACCAAAAGAATTTGCGCTGTATCTCTAAATTTGATAGAATGTCACTTCTTCTTAGCTGACACGCACAGCTTCCTTCAGTCAAAATTTTATTAAAAGTTAGTTGTTAAAGCTAGTTATATTAAAAGAAGAGCAAGCTGGCAGAATTATTAGCATGCAAGACAAAATGCTCAGCAGCGTTTCAGCCATCTTTACATTCTGAGTTTATTTTCCATCAAGGTCAACTTTACCTTTCATCCTTTCAGAGTCAATAAAAAAAAATACCAGTTGAGCTCTGGGATCGATTTAATCATTTTACCCAACTCCCTCAAAATTACTGGTTTTGTGCCAAATTTTGAAACCAAAATTAAAAGAATACTGTACTATGTATTTGATGAAATCAGAACCTTTTAGATCATCCTGTTGTTAAAATATCAGAATTGTTTAATTACATTCATGTCTTAAATATAGATGTAAATAATTAAAAGTACAGCTCGTTCAAACACTTATATTATCATATCATTTCCTCCATGTTGTTGTTCCCTTGTGTTATTTTTAGTTTATGTCAAGTCTTTAAGACCATTCCATTTGACTTCCCTCTCTACTTCACTTACAATCACCAATTAACTCAGAACTGAATAAATAAATGAAAAGAACCCAACAACAACAACTAATAAACATTGTGTTTCCTCTGTGTGAGTGTGTGTGTTTCTGTATTGGTGTGGTTTGTGACAGTGTGTATGATGTAGTATGGTCGTGATTGAGTATAGGTGTGGTGCTATGATTGTGTTACATTTGTAGTATTGTGTGTGTGTGTGTGTGTGTGTGTGTGTGTGTGTGTGTGTGCATATGCATGAGAGAGAGAGAGAGAGAGAGAGAGCTTGTGTTTATAGTATATTTCTGGTTGTGTGTTTGTGTGTATTGTATAATGGTTGTGTATGTGTGTGTGTGTGAGAGAGAGAGAGAGAGAGAGAAAGAGAAGCAGAAACAGTGTGAGAGGCAGAGAGATTGTATTTATCCTGCACTTCTGGTGTTATGATTGTATGTATGGTGTTGTGTATTCTGTTGCATTGTGTGTCTAGTATTTTTGTTGTGTTACAGTTATGTCTGTGATTGTGTCTGTATTGTATTTGTGGTGTTTTCATTATGTAGGCCACATCACAATGAAAACACCAGTTCTTGCCTGATCACTGAAGTTAAGCAACATTGAACCTAATATTTGTGGTCACCCATCTAAGTACTGTAAAAGCAAAGCCATTTGTTTTTCTAAGGCAGTGAAATAGCAAAATGGTCAGCACATTGGACACAAGATTTAACATCATTTCTTCTGGCTCTTTACATTTTGAGTTCAAATCTTGTTGGGGTCATCTTTGCCTTTCATCCTTTTAGAATCAATAAAATAAGATACCAGTCAAGTCCTGGGGGTCGATGTAACTGACTTGTCCCCTCCTCTCGAAATTACTGGCCCTGTGCCAAAATTAGAACGAAACATATTATACATTTTTGAGGTGTTGAATATGTGTGTGTAATGTTATCAGTTAGCCTAAGTCTATCTTGTTCAACAGAATGTATGTATAGTAAAAAGCATTCCAGCTATGACATCCCATCTGTACATTTTTTTCTCTCAAACTGATAGCTTGGGGGTACACCCTGGTACATTTTCACCACCATCTCCTCTTTTTTCTCAGCTGGGGTAACCATGTATCTCTTCTACAGCAAGACACCTATTCCTGTCCCTCTGCCATACGTTAAACTCTCGTCATCTGGCATAAAGCCACATCTCTCAATATTACTCTCCACGCATTTAAGGGTGTCTTTGTCTTGCAAGTTACTTGGTGACCTCACCAATGCTGGTGCCACATAAAAAGCACCCAGTACTTAACCCTTTAACATTTAAACTAGCCATATCTGGCCCAAATATATTACCTATTTTATGTCCAAAGTGACCATATTTGGCCTCTCACACCTATCCTACAATGCCATTCTAAAAATAAACACATCATTGAAATCTCAAAGTTATGAGATAATACAAGATTAATTCAAAATTGAGTAAATAAATATTGTATCTGACTGAGTAATCTGAATGCTAAAGGATTCAAGTTGTCGACATTAGGATGGGCATTCATTTGTAGACATCATGCCAAAGCAGACATTGGAGCTTTGAGTCACCAGTTCCTGCCAAACCATCTGACTCATTCCAACATGGAAAAATGGACTTTAAATAATGACAATTATGATGATGACGATTTTTTAGAAACTGTATTTGGATTTGGAAATTATTTTGAAGTAATGATTTGAAGTGATTGATTAAAATAGTTTGAGACAATTTATAAGTTGTTCCAAAATTACAAAACCTTTTTATATTTATTTCCAGGTCAACTGCTGCTGATAGTGTCTGAGCAGGATAATGGTCAGCTGAATCATATCTCTCCTTCGCTCCTCAGCCGTTTGAAGATACTTCAGAGGCACACGACGAACATATGCAAGGAAGCTATTGAGTTTGTACGCATGGATGAGGAAACATATTATCAGAAACTGAAGTATCTTGTGGAAAGGCCATGGATGGTTTTCAAAAAGGATAGGAAAGTTTCTGAATCACTTCGCTGGAGTCCTGATTATTATAAACGTGGAAAGGAATGTAGGTGCAGTCTTTTGTCTATTTTGGTTCTTTAGAATATTGTCAATCTGTGCTGTTGCTTTTATTAATGTTTGCACATTGTGTTATGTGGAGTGGAAGTAGAGGCTAGGTTATGGCTGTGATGTGAGATGAAAGTTACAGAAGAGAGAAAACACAAGTAGAATCTAGGTGTTCTGTAGAGCAAAATTTCTCGTTAATAACAGAGAAGCCAAAAAAAAAGAATATGGCTTAAAGATTCTGGTCTTTAGAAAAACTCAATCTTGGCATTGCAAAACACTCAACCACACACATCAATACACAGTGTGTGTGGTACCACCACTCAAAGTCTCTCTCTCTCTCTCTCTCTCTCCCCCATCTCTCTCTCCCCCCTCTCTCTCTCTCTCTCTCTCTCTCTCTCTCTCTCTATATATATATATATATATATATATATATATATATATATATATATATCCACACACACACACACACACACACATATTTAGTTTTCAGAAAGATTCATTCGGATTTTCTCATTCATTTTAATCCTTTCTTAACGTTGGGTGAATTAATTCAAAAAATATTTTCTGTGTAGTGCTTCCTTTTTTTTTTTTTCCTGTTGTTCTTTTTTTATTCATTTTTTTTCTTTTTTGCCTTTTCATAGCCCTATTCTTCCTCTGTAGCTTGTGTTTATCGTTTTTTGAAATTTGTATAAATTTTACCTCTTTTCAGAGTTATGACAATGCATTGCCAAATATAAAAACAAAATCAAAGTTATCTGACAATCCAATACGCACGCGCGTGCGCGTGTGTGTGAGGTATATTTTAATTATTGAGAAAAAACAAATATATAATAAATCTTTGTGGCCCTTTAGAGATTGTCACACAATCATTTCCTAAAGGATATGTCATTTTAGTCCACTCTCACTGACGATGTGTCCACCTCATCTTTTACTAGTATCCAGCACTTCAAAAACTAATGACACCAACAAACTTTCTCTCCATAATTCTGTAGACATGGCCATGTGGTAAGAAGTTTGCTTCTCAACCACATGGTTTCAAGTTCACACCTACTGCATGGTGCCTTGGGGCAAGTATCTTCTATTGTGGCTCTGAGCCAACCAAAGGGCCTTGTGAGTAGATTTGCTAGACAGATAGACAGGACCTGAAAGAAGCTAATCATATGTATGTATGTATGTATGTATGTATGCATGCATGCATGCATGCATGCCTGCCTGCCTGCCTGCCTGTCTGTCTGTTTGTCTGTCATTCAGTTTATTTCAATATTTCTTGCCAATAGGGAAAGGGTCGGTTTCTAACCTAAACCCAAGGCTTCTTCACAGGAATTTCAACATCTACAACAGGGTATTTTTGTTTGTTTGTATGTATGTATGTATGTATGTGCAGATTTGAATGTTTTATGCATGTATTCTCATGCATATGTATGTATGTATGCATGCATGTGTGTGTGCAAGTTTGGGTGTATGTTTGTGCGTGTGTGCATGTTTGGGTGTATGTTTGTGTGTGTGTGTATGTTTGTGTGTTACTGTCCCCTCCTTGCTTTGACATCGCATTATAGTTGAAAATATGTTGCTGTCATGCAAGCATTGTCCTTCGTTTCTAATCTTCAGCAACATTTCTGGTCATGGGAAAATCTCACCTTACTTGGAAACAGGTGAGAGTTGGTGACTGGAAGGGCACTATGCCATAGAGAATCTGACTCAACAAAATCCATTTGACCCATGCAAGCATAGAAAAATGCATGTTGACTAATAACGATTGTAGTCACAAAAGCAGAGGGTGTGGAAGTTGTTGGTGAAAGGTCTCTTTATGTCGTAGTCAAGCTGGAGTGACAGCAGTAGTGGAGTTGCACAGGGAAGTAATAGAACTCAAGTCCATCCTCCAGAAGGAAAAAGGAAACAGAAATACCACCAAAGTCACAGGTGTTTTTTTTTATCTGGGGAGCTTACAGGCATCATCATCATCTTCATCATCATTTCACATCTGTTTTCCATGCTGGCATGGGTTGGATGATTTGACAAGAGCTGGCCATCCAGAGAGCTGCACCAGGCTCCTGTCGTCTGTTTTGGCATGGTTTCTATAGCTGGATGTTCTTCCTGATGCCAACCATTTAACAGAGTGTACTGGATGATTTACACGTGGCACTGGCACAATTGCTTTATATGTGACACTGGCATGGGTGCTCTCTTTGTGACACCAGCATGGGTGCTTTTTGTGTGACACCAGAATTGGTGTATTTTATGTGGCACCGACACAGGTGATTTTTACATAGCAGTAGCACCCACAAGCTCACAAGACAAGGACCTCTTGGCTGAGAAAGTGAGTGGGGAGCATAGCCATAAAGGACATACCCGTATGTATGGAAGATCTGTTTGACCATTTCCAGTCTGAAGCATGCAAGCAAACGTGTATTAGTTGGATGAAGGTGACCAAAGTGTTATTTCTGTGGTAAAACTGATACCTCAGAGAATTCTTCCCCATTTGAAAGAGGTCAAGTGCAAGGGCACCTCTCTCAGGGTTGTGATCTGAAATTTTTGGTAGTGGAGAAGGAACCAAATATCAGTTAGTACTTTATATTGGGAATGAATCTAGCACTTGTAAAGCAAAAAAGAGCAGAACAGATTCTTAGAATCAGTATAAGAATTATTTAATTTTTTTTTTTTTTTTTTTTTTCTGCTGCATGAAGACATGACAGAAGCAAATGTTGCTGCCTGGTGTGAAGTGTCTCTGTCTCGACTTCCAGTGAAATTTTTTTAGGACTTAGCTTGAGATCTTGAAATAGTTGTCATTTAAGAAGATTTAGGTGAACAAAAAAAAGTGAGATCAACAAAAATAAAACATTTAATAGGATTTATTCATTCTATTGCAGACAAGCAGGAAAGAAGAAATATGCCATCATTATTATTATTATTATTATCATCATCATCATTATTGAAGAGGCTGCATTGCATTTCTACAGTATAAGTTTTGGAAATTTTTTTTTACCTGAAAGAGGATATTTTTTTTAAACTTTTTCATTGATAATCATGAAGAGCTTTGGATGCAGTTTTCTCTTTTTTGACAATGTCCTCTGGGTTGTCTTCTCATTTAAATTTTGTGACTTAAAAGAAAAACAAAAACTCAATCCCTCGCTTTTAAAAAAAAATGGATTTCAGCCAAAGAATCATAATGTTCAAAGTGGAATCACGTGAGAGAGAGATGGAGAGAGAAAGAGAGAGATGGAGAGAGAAAGAGAGAGATGGAGAGAGAAAGAGAGAGATCACAGGTAAGCAGAAGGAGAGAGTTAGTGTCAAGAATGCTAATCAACATCTCGCTTGCAACTGACACAAAGGCTGCAACAATAGCAACAAAAACATTGATGTTAGAGCTGAAGCTACTTGCAAATATTACACTGACATCACCCATTAAGTGAAGGAAACTAGCATTACCACTTCGCAAAATTATCTTTCTTCTGTTCTGAGCCAGTGAACAGTTCAGTCATTCTTCCATGGCAAGGAAGAAATTATCAAGAAATATAAAGGTGACACAACTCACCCTAGGGTCATGAGATTTCCAACCAAGAAAGAGAAAAATGTGCCCATAAAAGAACCACTGGGTACAAGTATATAAACCGTAAAGACCAGAACTAAAACCCAGCCTACAAGAAGTACAACTAGGTACAGGTGTAGGTGTCATCATCATCATTGTTTAATGTTTGCTTTGCATACTGACAGAAGCTGGACAGTTTGACATGGAGCTGGCTAGCAGAGAGCTGTTCAGACTCCAACTATCTGTTGTAGTAGGGTTTCAACGGCTGGGTGCCCTTCCTAATGCCAGCTACTTAACAGAGTGTGCTGGGTGCTTTTTACATGCTACTAGCATGGGTGCGTTAACACAGTACCAGCACAGGTGTTTTTTAAGTGGTACCAACACCTGAAAGGATAGACCTGTATGAGTAGAAGGCTTTACTTAGCTTGATGTGTCTTATCAAGTACAGCAAATCCCTTGTCATTTCTTCAGTGAGGCCCAGCGTCCAAAGATCCTTTCTGACCACTTCATCCCGCGCCTTCCTGGGTCTACTCCTTCTACAGGTACCCTCCACAATTAGAGCTCAGCACTTCTTTATGCAGCTGTCCTCATCCAATCACATCACATGATCAAACCAGTGCCGTCTTCTCTCTTGCACACAACATCTGATGCCTCTTATTCCCAGTTTTTCTCTTAAATCATTTACACTCTGTCATGGTTAAGAAACTTCTTTCCTAACCATGTGGTCTCAGGTTCAGTCCCATGGCTCAGTACCTTGGGCACGTGTCTTCTACTATAACCCCAAACCAATCAAAGCCTTGTGAGTGAATTTTGTAGACAGAAACTGAAAGCAGCCCATGATATGTGTATACATACATGTATGTATGAGGGAATGCTGAAAAGTTGCTGGCTTTAAGGGTATTGTGAAAGGCCTGGTTGAAGACCCAATCTTCCAAGTTGTTTTACAGGGCTTAGAAAAACTGAAAGACCACTGCAATAAGTGTGTGAAGAATATGTAGAATAAAATTATAATTTACTAATTCTCCTGTGTTTTCTTTTACCCAAAACCAAGAACTTTACAGCACCTCCTAGTATATATATATATATATATATATATATATATATATATATATATATACATATATATACATATATATATATATGTGTGTATATATATATATATATACATATATATATATACATATATATATATATGTGTGTATATATATATATGTATACACATACGCACACACCACACACCACACAAACATATATGTATATATACACATGAGGGGGGGCTGAACACATCTTAGTTTTAAGAGTATCACGAGAAGCCTGATTGGAGGACCAACCTTTCAATTGTTTTTGCAGGGCTTAGAAAAACTGAAGGACCGCTGCAATAAGTGTGTGAATCTGAGAGAGGGATATGTTGTATAAAATCATAATTAACAAATCCTCCTGTATTTTCTTTTACCCAAAGCCAGGAACTTTTCAGTCCACCCCCACTGTATGTATGTATGGAAAGGCATATGGCCTAGTGGTTAGGATGTTGCACACAGGATCACTAAATCATGAGTTTGATTCCTGGTTCAGGCAGCATGTGGCGTTCTTAAGAAAAACACATCATTTCACATTTCTCTGAGTGGAAAAGTAGGAGAATCATTGGTGTGTTAGCAGAAATGCTTTAGAGTTTATCTTCTCACTCTCTACATTCTGAGTTCAAATCTCACCTGCCTGGATGCATGGATGGTCACAATTTTTTTTTGACTGACATGTCTTCTCAAGCAGAGAAAGCTGCCAGAAGTCTCAGCCCCTTGTCATCTCCTCTGTGAGGCCCAATATTTGAAGATTCTTTCTCACCACTTCACCCCAATTACTATGATAACAGCAACAACAAGAGCAAGTGAAAATCCAGGAAAATACAAACATAAACAGGGTCACCACATGCTTCAACCCCCTCAAATATGGAAGAGGTTGAATCCAGGCCAAAAGTGAAACAATTGACAAAAACAAAAATGAAGTGTGTAACTGGCAAAACCAGTAGTCTTGCTCCCTAAACCCAAAGGTTTGGCAGCATCGAGTCAAACAAAATCAAAAATGGCATGGTTAAACACGGAAGTCGGCTGACAGGCTCTGTAACATCAAGAGCAACTACAATAACCATAATAACAGCAACAACAACAACAAAAACCATTACTGCTGCAGCAATAACAACAATCACAATAAAACAGCAATAAAAGTCATGTCGTCACCAACAAAGGAGTAACAGACATAACAACAACAATAACAGACAAAACAACAATTACAGCAACAAAACATAAACTCCTCAATGGTCCCATTCTCTAAAAGTGGAATGAGAATTTAATGGCGCTTGTTACTTGCTTACAGCTGTCTGTCAATATTGATGATGATATTGTCCTCTAGGAATCTTATTCTACATTTTGTGAGTTGATAGATGTGTAAACAGTGCAATCCTGGAATGGCATGTCCTTGGACATAGATGACAAGGGAAGCTGCCCGTTATGTTGTTGGTGCGTCTGAGATGATGATGTTGACATCTCTTTTCTTCAAGTTCCTCACGTCAGATTAGTTCAAAGTGTGCAGCTTCTTTGTGACAAAGGAAACACCAGGTTTTCCAGTTCTGATGGAACTTGTACAGTCAAAGAGAAAATATTCATGACAGGTGAAAATTTTGATGCACCAACCCACTCTTGTAGGTTCGTTACTAGCACTAATTAAGTAGTTACAGTTTGTTTTGGATGGTTTAAAAGAAAAAAAAATTAGTATACAGGAATTTCCAGAGGGATGATGTTATGGGGAAGGATTGGATGGAAGTATAACCAGATACATATATGAACACTAAAGCCTGAATAGAAAGTAGAGAAACACATTGCTAATACAGACAAGAAAGAAGATAGAAAATACAGATGAACATTTAGATAAAGCAGTGCATTGCTTGCCACTGGCTCTCAAGACCAGAGTTGAACTGAATTGTGGTTGGAAATATAGTTGTGAGGTCATTACAGAAATATTCCTATACACACACATGTGCACATACATACACAGACACACAGTTATGTATATACACACACACACTGTACTGAAGTAGCAGGGGATTAGAAAAATAAGTCCTTACACTACTAAATCCTGCTATCTATGAATAAATTCCATCCAACACAGTATTATATTTGACTGTTGGTATTTGAGTATATGAACCAAAGTAAATCCCAGAACTTTATTATCGATCTGTAGTCATTGCTAAGTGACTAGTTAGCTGTATTATTCCTTACATTCACATATATAACTGATAAAAATCATGTGTAGATAAATGTTAAAGATGGAGGGACATTTTCAGCACTATACATTGATAGTTTGAGTGCATTGTGTTGCTCTTTCCCTGCAGGACACAATTTTGTTTGATAAATGTTGTTACATTTGCTGTTAGCTTTGATTTTCTTTTAATCAATATGAAAAAGGAGGAAACAAAAAGAAAAAGGAAGAAAACGAAACATTGTTTTACTATATTAGTTCATAGTTAGATTCTCTGAATAATTCTTTATTTATCAATTTTGGAGAAAGCTGATTGCTTGGCTCTTAACTTATTTTGTTCATCTAATCTCTCAAACTATACATTTCCTATATTAATTGTAACACTCATATCTGACAGTTCCATTTCTATTTTCATTTACCAACCTTCAGTAAATACCAGCCCTCCCAACTGTACAGCTTTCTAAATATTCTTTCCGATATTTCTGATATATTCCATCCCTTAGCTATCATTGCACTGACAACTATCATTTATTTAGTCCATTTTCTTAAGGATATAAAAATATAAATCATTGAATACATCATCTGATGGTGACTGGGTATAAGCTCACCGATATTAATAACTCCTCTTCATAAATCTAATCCTTTTCTCCAATATTTACAAAGGCTGCAGGTCGTAATGTAAAGATTCGTTTTGCTATTTAGCCAATTCTTTCTTCATTATTAGATAACTGGATTCTTTTCCGTATGGTGCGTCATCCCCTACTTAATGGCTATAGTTATCCCCCTTGAGTAAAACTAAACCATTTAAATTACCAGTAATGTCAAAATTATTTTTATAGTGGGTTTTTCTTTATGCCTATAAGACCAAAATGTGTTCATGATGACTCAGAATATCAGAATGGTGTCCCCAAATAATTTTCTTCCAATCTTCATGATCAATAATTGTTGAGTCTATTTTGGAATTTGGTTGATTCTCTGTAGTTGAAATTGTTTGTGTTGTATGAGAGAAAGAGAAAACGTTTGCGACTTCAAAATTTTTGCAGCACTTTTCAAATAAAATATATACAGATCTCCTGTTGAATACAATGCTCGGTTTATTTTTTTCATAAAAAAAATTATTGTTGTTGTTGTTGTTGTTATTATTATTGTGGTGTGGAGCTGGCAGAACCGTTAGCACGCCGGGCAAAATACTTAGTGGCATTTCATCCGTCTCCATGCTCTGAGTTCAAATTCTGCCAAGGCTGACTTTGCTTTTCATCCATCGATAAAATAAGTACCAGTTGAACACTGGGGTCAATGTGATTGACTTACCTTATCCCCTTTTCCCAGAAATTGCTGCCCTTGTGGCAAAATTTAAAACCATTGTTATTATTATTATTATTATTATTATTATTATATTAGGCAGCAAGCTGACAGAATTGTTAGCATGCTAGGTAAAATGCAAAGTTCAAATTCCTCTGAGGTCAGCTTTGCCTTTTATTCCTTCAGGATCGATAAAAGAAGTACCAGTCGAACATTGGAGTCAATGTAATCAACTTATCTCCTCCTCAAAATTGCTAGCCTTGTGCCAGAATTTGAAACCATTGTTGTTGTTATTGTTATTGTGATTTCTATTTTTTTCTTTTTTTTTTTATACAGTACATGTCTTGAAATGATTATTATTAAAGAAATCAATATTTCATAGATATGTATCTCTTTTGTTCGGCATTGAATACAGATCGAGTATCTTAAGTATAGTCTCAGATGGAAGATTCTTTAGTGTTGCAATCATGGTTCAATTTATTCCTGCAGACTATTCCTCACAAAAATGTAATTACTTCAAATGTTTGCATGAACATGGTAAATTAATCTTAGGTTAGGAAAAGTTGCCATAGGAAAAGATTTGGAATTAAACATACAACATTAAAACTTGGTTCCAGTTTTGTCTATCTCTTTAACTGGCCATTTTTTTCTTTTTCTTGGCTTTTTTTTTCTTATGAAAGCCTGTTCCGTTGCTGTTTTCAGCTTAAATAATATATTTTGTAGAAGAAACTTGTTTTAACTATTAATATGTAAGTATCTAGTTTGAAACACCTTAGTCATGCTAACATGGAAAAAAAAATGTTTATAAAACAGAAAAAAAAGAAAAAGTAACTTTCTCCTTAAAACTTATAGAAGTCTCAGAGCAGTCCAAATCATTGTCAGTCTGAGTGTGTGTGTGTGTGTGTGTGTGTGTGTGGTGGGAGAATTGACATAAGTAAAAAAAATTGGTAAAAGGAAAGAATATTTAGTAGGAATTGATAAATGATGAAATGTCTGTAACAAGCATTTCTTACTTTCAACATTTATTTCATGAATTTCCTGCCACTGTTTCAAAATACAAAAAGACAGAAAAAGGAAACATAATTACATTGCTTAGTTAAATAAATTGACCTATGCTTTCTTGAGTTTTTTTGTTTCTTTTTTTTTTGTGTCCCCACCACAGTTCTTTTTTTTTTTTTTTTTTTGCCATTGTACTACTGTCTAGTTTGGGATTTCGGGCTTCCAATTCATAATTCATTTATGCAGTTGTTGGTTCTTTTACTTTGCATATTGTCTGGTTCTTTACTTGATGACTTCCAGACTCAATCACATCACTTGTCATTTTTTTTTTTTTTATACTCAAAGAACCATAATTTCTTGATGCAGCATAAAGTTCTGGTCGTCAGATTGCAATAAATTGCAGCAATTTATCCATTCAGCATTTCATTGATCCATTTTTTTCTGCCCCCTATTTCTGACAGGGTTGTGTAGGCACATCCTCCATAGGGTCCTATCAGACCAAAAACAAGGTGATTGGATAAGATCCATAGTCTCGGTTGGCCATGCTTGGGAATCCAACAGGAAGGTTTAATGACTGTAACAGTCTACCAGTATTCATAATTATTCACCTACCCAGTTAGGTAAACATTTCTCTCTGTGGATTACTGTTGAAACTTGTTTCTAATTTCTTGAAATGGCTTCTTTTTCAGTGTATGGAGAAATTGAAGAAAATACAAGTGATAACTGCATGCAAGAATTAATCGGTTCCAGTGAACATCCTCGATGTTCTATCAGCAACAAATGTGCCCAGATAATGACCTGTCGAGGTTTGATGGAATATTCCATAACTCACCAGTTATTGTGGTTGATGCTAGCTGAACAGGTAACAAAAATCTTTCTACTAAACTATTAGAAATGCATTGTTCTTGTAGGAGATTGGTCAGACTATTGATTTTAGCTCTTTAACATTTAAACAAACCATATCTGGCCCAAATATCCAAAATGTTTCATGTTCAAACTGGCCAGATCTGGGCTGTCACACCTACCCTACAATATCATTTTAAAAACTAACAATCACATCATTGAAATTTCAACGTTATGAGATAATCCCTGGTTAATTAGAAATAATGTGAATCAATAAGCTTTACAATCTGACAGAATAATCTGAATTTTAAGGGTTAAACTGATATGTTCCACCCTTAGCATAGACATGGAAATGGCCCATGTTCTCTTGAGACAAGTTGTATGTTATAACTTGCTCAAGTAAAAGATAAAATACAAATCTGACGCATACAACATGATTGAAGGTGGTTGCCATTAGAGGTTTGACTGCTATTTTTTGACAGCTGAGTAAGCAAGCTGTCATTTCAACTGTTCCTGTAAGCAATAATTTATATTATACTTTTGTTAAGAAATATTTTGTCATTTGAGGGAGATTTGATTGCTATTTCTTGAAGATTGAGTCAACACATAGAAGTTCCTATATTGGTTTGTCTAAGTTAAGATGCTAAACTACTAGGCTGTGGTTTCAAATGTTCCTGTTATTCCTGTTAGCATTGATTTATTCTGTACATTCATTGATATATTTTGTTCTGATTTGAGGGTGAGGTGATTGCTATTTCTTGAAGATTGAACCAACATATAGTGACTCCTTCATTGGTTTAACTAATCTAAATTAAGGTGTTAAACTGCTACTTTGGTTTCAAATGTTCTTGTAAGCAGTGATTTATACTTTCCTTAAGATATATTTTGTTACTTCCATCATTACGTTCACCAACCAGACATCACTATTGCTTCACAGTTCAATAGGCAGCAGTACAATGTAAAACAATATATTTGCTGAACTAGTCAACCTCGGCTTATTATCAATTTTCGTTGATAATACAAGAAAAACTAACTTACCAAGACATTTGACAAGAAACAATGGAATTTAAAATTGATATTTTCTACAGCAGTTAGGAAAACAAGAAATCAAAAAAAGTGAAAAACAGAAAAGATCGAAACAAGTAAACAAACAAATGATATTTTAGATAAATGTCAAATGTATTTAGATCATAAATGATAATATTGATATATATTCTAAATGCTAACAAGGAGTATTACTGACGTATCGATAAATAGGGCCGTAGCAGCAATTTAGCACTGTTCAGTATCAGCCACACTTATCATTGTTTCATTATCAACATCATTTTAACATCCAATATTCCATGCTTGCATGGATCAGTCAGACTTTGTTGCAGAGAATTTTCTACAGCTGGATGTTTTTTTGTGTCCAGACATCCATGGCAACATGTCTGTCTGTAAATATATATATGGGAAAATATTACCTTGCTTGGAAACAGGTGATGGTTGATGACAGGAAGGGTATCTGGCCATACGAAAAAATTCCACCTCAGGCACAGAAAAGCGGACATTAAAAATGGTGACAATGATGATGATGAAAACAACCACCACCTCATGCAATCACTACCGTATAACAGCTACCACCATATCTATTTACAACCATCACACCATACAGTTGCTGCCATAAGACCAACACTACCACCACCACATACAATTTCTACTGTAACACCACTGTCACATCATATCACCACCACCCATCGCATTACTAGTACAGCAAACAAATTTCAAGTACTGAATTTCTAAATGGAAGTTTGTATTATGAATACAAGTGATGTTTGTGTGAAAAATAATTCAGTGAATAAAATCTGAAGTAGATAACTGTAGCTAACATATTTATTGAAGTTAAGTAAATGGACGTGTGAATAGGGCCTTTCTTCAACAAATCACCATACAATATTGCTGCAGTGATGAGTTAGAAGAGTCTGGACTACGTCGAAGTCTTTTGTTAACATATTTGATCTTCTTCACCTTTCTGCCTGCTTTACCATCTACGCCTCTGCCATTCTCTCCTTGCTTTACCATCTGCACCTCTGCCATTCTCTCCTTGCTTTACCATCTACACCTTCGCCATTCTTCCTGCTTTACCATCTACACCTTCACCTTCTCCCTCGCTTTGCCTTCTTTATATCTTCAGCTTTCTGGTTTTGACTTTCTAACTTCTTCATCTTTGCATCATACTGTTTGGCTGACACATTTGTATTAAAACTTCCTCCTTATTCCACCCTTTCCCAACCTGTCCCTTGTCCCCTCCATCACCATGTGTTCCTATTGTAACAGAGCCATAAAGTTTGTTCCAGTCTGTCAGTCACCCAGCCAAACTATTGTAGTCCTGTCATCATAACAAGATTGTTATCATCTGTTTTATCAAAGTTTCCTCTTCCTCATTATCACATTAAATAATATTTTATGTACTCACTTACCTGACCACTTGACCAACAGAGTCCATTCGACTGGCGGGGTGTGTGTAGTGGGGGGAGGGAAACTATTGTTCTCAGTTCCCATTCAGTTCTATACACCAACTGAATAAAATGTTGGCATTTCCAGAAAGTTCTTAAATGTATTCTTCTACAGCAGTACATATTTCATTACCTTACCATATTCTCAGAAATTTCCACTGAAGCGAATAATATGGTTTTTCAAAACGGTTTAAAGAAAAACTTTTTAAGAAAAGAAAAATGGAAAAAAAAAGATGAATTGGTTTTGAATTTTTACTTTTATAATGAAAAAAAAAAATTATTGATGTTTACATTGCAGATTTTGTTTTGTATTTCTGCTTAATGATTATTTTCAACCAGAAATCAATAACTTGTTTGAAAGTGGAACTTCGCAGTATTCTTCAGCAAAAATATTATGAGAGTAGCATTAGTATATGTGAAGTTTATTGAGAGAGAAAGTCTGTTGTTTGGTCTAGTGATCTCTGTGGAAATCTTTCAACTGGCACCAGTTTTTCATTCATTACCGTTTCCTCTTCATCTCTGAAACGTTCTATCCACTTAACTTACCAGCTTAAAATAGTTTCCTTTTAGAAGCGAATCAAACAAAAGACTTATTTTGAACAAGTCTTTGAGATGTAGTGAAAATAATGTGCTATGCTCTGTGCTAATCCAGATTATAAATATAAATATAAATATATATATATATATATGTAAATGTAATGTATATGTATATTTATATATATATATATATATATATATATATACATATATATATATATGTGTGTATGTATATGTATATGTAATGTATATGTGTATATATATATATATATATATGTATATATGTATATATATATTTGTGTATATATATTTATATATATATGTGTGTGTGTGTATTTATATATATATGTATATATATATATATATATATATATATATATATATATACGTGTGTATATATATGTATATATACATATATGTATATTTATAAATATGTATATATATATATGTGTATATATATATATATATATATATATATATATATATATATATATATATATGCTTATATATATATATATATATATGTATAAATATATATATATATATATATATATATATATATATATATATATATATATATATATATATATATATATATATATATATATATATATATATGCACACACACACACATATTCACAAATGGAAGGTGTAAAAGACAGAGTAAAAAAAAAATTTTTTTAATAGAATTTTTTAAAATAGTAAAATAGAAATTTTAAAAAAATTTCAGGCAAACAAACAAACAAAAAAATTGCTGGAATTTAATTGAACTATTCTTGTCAGGAAATATAAGAAGACAAGAGACAAAGAAGGAGAAAGGCAAAACTATTGTTGTTGTTGTGGTTGTAGTCATCTTGTGATTGTTATAATTAGAATAACTTAGTATTGGAGATTGGTGATATGATAAGTAATTATTGCTCGTGATGGAGGCTGGGCGTTTGTTGAGCTACATTTAACTCTGTGTGTGTGTTGAAGAGAGACAACCAACAACTGTGAGACATTATGGTGGTGGTGTTGGCTGTGGTGATGGCACACTTGCTTTGACAATTGTTTATTCAGTGAAGCATTCATGACATGTTGTGTGTGACAGTGCGTGTGTGTGTTTTGAGAGAGAGAGAGAGAGAAGTCAATCAGAATAAAAACAGTTCTATGTTTGTGTGTAACTCTATGTATGTATGTGTGTGTGTGAGAGAGAGAGAAGGAGACACTGTGTGGGGGAGAGAGACTTTGTGTTTGTGTGTGTGAGAGAGAGAGAGAGACATTGTGTGTATGTGTGCGAGAGAGAGAGGGGGAGAAAGAGAGAGGCAGTGAAGAGAGAGAGAGAGACATTGTGTGTATGTGTGCGAGAGAGAGAGGGGGAGAAAGAGAGAGGCAGTGAAGAGAGAGAGAGAAGTCACCCAGAATAAAAATGGTGTACGTGTGTGTTTGACAGTGTGTGTGTGTGTGTGAGAGAGAAAGAGAGAGACTGTTTGGGGGTGGGAGAGAGACTATGTGTATAAGAGAGACAGTGAGAGAGAGAGAAATAATCCAGAATATAACAGTTGTGTGTGTGTGTGAAACAGTGCATGAGTGTGTTTAGAGAAGTCATCCAGAAGAAAAACATTTCTCTCTATGTGTGTGAGAGACTGTGTGTGTGTGTGTGTGTATGTGTGTTATGTAATGGTGAATTCCATCCAGATAAACATGGACGTGAGCATGTGGCCATTTGGGTGTTTAAATAGAATTTGCATGCATACTAGCGAAGCAAGCAGTTCAAACTCTTACTCTGTCACTGTGTGCAGTTGCATGCATATGCACACTTTAGCAAATGCAGTAATCCAACCATTCATTACATCTGTTTTGTTTAATAAGCCAGCATGGGTTGGTGGGCGAGTAGCTTTATTTATAAGTTTAGACATTTGTATATGAAGAGTGAGAAGAAGCATTTTTACAGTTGGGTGGATGCCTTCTCCTATTGCTAACCATTCATGCTTAAACTAGGAATGAGATCTGAAGCATGAAGAGTAATTGTCTTATCTCGAAAGATATCCCATCATAATGGTTCCAACAGGATTTGATCTCATGATTGTATTTAATAATCCAGCTTTTGTACATCATATAGTTTGTTTGTTTTTTATGAAATATATTTTCTTTTTTTATCTTTTACTTGTTTTGGTTATCAAACTTTGGCCATGCCACGGAGGGTGGGGGACACTGGCTTTGTGGGGTGGAGTTGTTAGTCACAGAAATCAACCCCAGCATTTGTTTTATTTTTTTGAGTCTGATACTTACTATTTTATTGGTCTCCTTTGCAAAGCTGTTAAGTTACAGGGTTGTAAACAAGCCAACACCAGTTGTCAAGTGGCAGAGATGACAAACACACACACACACACACACACACACATATATATATATATATATATATATATATATATATATATACATACAGGGTGAGTCAAAGGTAGCACCCTGTTTCTGGGAAGTCTTGCTTTCTTTGTTGTTTTGCAGGTTATTACTGACAGTTTTGAAAGTCACTAAATCTGGATCATGTATCATATTGTTAATATTCTTTGATACCCCAACCCATAAAACAAGAATTGGGAGACAAAGGTATCTCCCATTTGGGAAGTCATATATATAGTTCTTGGCATTACTAACAGAGAAGACAGATCAGGTATAAGAGGTACTGAGCAGATTAGAGCAGGAATCAGGGGAAGGTAGGATTGTACTGTAACGCAAAGAAAACAGCTGCAAGTATTCAACCACGAAATGCCTGTATCAGTGAAAGTGAGAGATGGTAAGTCGCTGAGGGTAGTTGGAAATTTCAAATACCTTGGTACATGGACACAAAGTATTGAATGGTAAAGGGTTAAATTTAGTGGTGGAACATGCCTCACAATTGAATACCAGAGTTTTAACTTTCATTGTATCCTCATCTGTTCTGGTCCAGCCAAATAATTTTCACTATTCTGCTGTACTGATTCTTTTTGTAGACCATGTGTAAGGAATAGGCCCAAAATAAACTGGGAATGAAAATTATACCTGACATCAAGCTTTATTTATTTATTTACTTATACTAGGTTAGAAAGAAAGTCCTATCACATTTCAAGATGGGAAAGAAACAAATGTTTCTTTGGACTTAATTGATATATTTAATCTAGATAATATCCCACCACCCTGGTTGTTGATAACCTGTTCTAAAGACCTACTTTAGAATAGCAGTCAAGGACTGTGTGGTTAAAAAGTTTCCTTCCAAACCATGTGCTTTCAGGTTCAGTACTACTACAAAGCACATTTGGCAACTGTTTTGTGCTATAACCCCAGGTCAACCAAAGTCTTGGGAAAAGATGTGGTAGGCAGAAACTGAAATAATCTGTTGTACGTACATACATACATACATGCATGCATACATACATAAATATACACACACACACACACAAACACACACACATACCAATAATAATTGGAGCACTAGGTTTTAGTAAATGCTTCAAAGAGAATCTTGATAAACTGGGATTTTCAGAAGGAGAAATCGACCAGCTAATTCGTACATTACAAGTGCAATCTGTGAGTGGAACAGTAAAAATATGCAAGACTTTTCTCAAGTTCCAAATGTGAATTTGTCTGTGTTAACTACATCTCAAATGTAATTGACTTGCCCCCACCCCCAAAACTGCTTGCACTATTAATTTTCTCAGAAACAAGAGAGGGTTGGTGACAGCAAGGACATCCAGTTAAAGGAAATTTGGCACCAATGAATCTCATCTGGCCTCTTACAAGCATTGTAAAATGACTGCTAAAACAATGGTGGTGGTAGCGGTGGCAGTGGCGAGGATGAAATTGTTGTTGTTGGTGGTGGTGGTGTATGTGTGTGTGTGAAATAGAGAAGTTAAGCAAATTGAAAATTTATCTGGGATTTATGGCCGTGAGGGATGATTAACAGGAAATTATTATGATGTCATGTAAAGAAAACGTAAATGAAGAAATAAAGAGTAATGTGTTCAAAACGAAAGTAGACATTGTCTAATATAAATTATATGGCTGGAGGGTTGGAAGGACTAAACTAAAACAAGTAACAGAAAATAATCAACAATAAAATATGAAACAGAGAGGAGAACAAAATATTTTGTGAATTCATTTTTTTAGGAATGTCATGGCTTTGCGGTAAGAAGCTTGCCTCCCAACCATATGGTTCTGGGTTCAGTCCCACTGTGTTGCACCTTGGGCAAGTGTCTTCTACTATATCATCAGGCCAACTAAAGCCCTGTGATTGGATTTGGTTGATGGAAACTGAAATAAGCCTGTTATGTATATATATATGTGTGTGTGTGTGTGTGCATGTCATTTGTCTGTGTTTGACTCCCCCACCTCATCATTGCTTGACAACTGATGTTGGTGCATTTACGTCCCTGTAACTTAGCAGTTCAGCAAAAGAGACCAATAGAATTAGTATTAGGCTTACATAGAATATGTCCTGGGGTTGATTACTTCAAATAAAGCCCTTTAAGGTGGTGCTCCAGCATGGTCGCAGTTGAATGATTGAAACAAGTACAAACATAAAAGAATATTTAAAAAACATTGATTTATATGCAATGGAACCCTGGTATGTATTATAACAACAACAGCAACATGGCTAATTTATCTCATGACCTAAAAATTTATATGATACAGTTTGCTATAACATGTAGGGATTGAAACAGAATGATGGTATATCTTAAAAATATATTGTGGCCTGAGAACTTACACTTTAACATCATCTGTCTTCAGACTCCATGTCTGAATTATTGCTGCAAACAGATTTATGAGATCTGCTTGCTTTAATAATGACAATGATGATGGTGGTTGATGATGATGATGATGATGATGATGTTAATAATAATAACAGCAACAATAATTATAATAGTAACAACTATGTTGTTGTTATTGTTAACACCATCATTATTATCAATATTATGATCATCATCATTATTATTATTCTAATGCTTATTCTCATTATTATCATCATCATCATCATCATCTCTAATGCGTGTGAGAGACTAAGAGAGAAAGAGAAGGATAAACAGTAGTAATAAGCTGAAAAAATAAAGAAGAAAGAAAGAAAGAAAAACAGGAATGAGTGAATATTGTCTGTTGTATATTGCCTGAATTGAAATAAAATAAACTTTTTTGATGTGGGGTAATAATTTAGTCACGTTAAACACAGTGGAGCTATCAAAGTCTATTATTTTTCCCTATTATGTAAACACACTTGCATTCACAAAGACAGTATATTTTATGGAAGTTTATTATTTTTCTTCCATTTAAACACACACATGCAAACACACATTATATTACTGAGCGATATTTTCTACAATATTTCGATGTTATTTCATTAAACTTGCAGCTTCTATGAAATCCAAAAGCTGCAAGTCTCTTCTGTATTATCACAACTGAAAACTGACATAAGCTTGATCACCAGATATTAATGTATAATAAATAATAAACTCATTGTTCCGCAAGATCACATGAAGGTATTTTTTCTTTTTATCTGTTTCAGTCATTTGACTGCAGCCATGCTAGAGCACTGCCTTTAGTTGAACAAATCAACCCTGGCACTTATGCTCTGTAATTCTAGTACTTACCCTATCGGTTTCTTTTGCCAAACCACTAAGTTACAGGGATGTAAACACACTAACATCAGTTGTCAAGTGATGGTGGGAGGACAAAAGCAGACAGACAGACACACACACACACACACATATATATACGACAGGCTTCTTTCAGTTTCTGTTTACCAAATCCACTCACAAGGCTTTGGTCGGCCCAAGGCTATTGTAGAGGTCATTTGCCCAAGGTGCCACGCAGTGGGACTGAACCCAGAACCATGTGGTTGGGAAGGAAGCTTCTTACCACACAGCAATGCCTCAGAAGGAATTTTTTTTCTTTTTTTTTTCCATTTTCATCTGTTTTTAGGACCTGGCATGGCTGTGTGGTTAAGAAACTCACTTTGCAACCATGTGGTTTTGGGTTCATTTACACCTTGGGCAAATGTTTTCTCCAACAGCACCACTGCCCCGGCTGACCAGTGCCTCATGAGCAAAATGTGTCTTTGTGTCTGTACTTGTCACCCCCACTACTTGACAACCTTTGTTGGTTTGTTTACATCCCCATGTAAAAAGCAGTTGTGTTGGTGCCATGTAGAAAGTACCTGTGCTGATGCCACGCAAAAAGCACCCAGTACACTCTCTAATGTGGTTGGCATTAGGAAAAACCTTCAGCCATAGAAAACCATACTAAAATACAATTGGAGCCTGGTGCAGCTCTCCGACTTTCCAGCTCCTGTCAAACTCTCCAATGCAAGTCAGCATGGAAAATGGAAATTAAATGATGATGATGATGATGATGATGATGATGATGATGATCTAGTCCTTTTTTTTTTCTTTTTTGTTGTTCAAGAATCTTCATTCCATTTTATTACCTTTTTCATAATTGTCTCAGAAGAATCCAACAACCATTATAACAGAGAATTAAATTTCGTCTCATTAAAAATGAGAAACGAATAATAGAAATGAATCATTTATCTTACCCTAAATGCTGAATCATAGATTAACAGGACTGCATGAACCCTAATTCTATCTTCTAACACTAAACCCTAGCCTTAAATCTGAAATGCTTACCCTAAGCCTTAATCCTAATCCCAACCATCATTGTCATTCATTTTGCATCTGTTTTTCCATGCTGGCATGGCTTAGACAGAATTTGTTGAGGCAGGTTTTCTGTGGCCAGATGCCTTTCCTGTAGCCAACCCTCACTTGTTTCCACACAAGATAATATTTTACCACAGCTAGCCATGTTTTACATGGAAGAGTGGAAAGGAACAGCATCTTTTGCACCATGATGATGCTCATTTACAATTAGACAAGGGTACATCCAAACACATACACACTCAGACATACTCAGACACATACACGCATACATTTACATATAAAACAGGCTACTTTCAGTTTCTATCTGCCATTTCCACTCACAAGGCTTTGATCAATTTGTGACTATATTAAATGCGTTTTAGCCAAGGTGTCATGCAGTAGGACTGAACCCAAGACAACATAGTTGAAAAGCAAGTTTCTTAACCACACAGCTACGTCCATGCCTAAACCACAAACCCTATCCACACCTAAAACTGTGACTAATAATAAGCAATATAAGTTGTATTAAATTTATATTAAATATTATTACATGTAGATGTACTAAAGCCAAAATGAATTAGTCCATCAAGTACCAATTTTAGAAAGTCTGTTGCAGACTGTGTAGTGTAGGATTTCCTTGTAGACTATTCTAAATTCATGTGGATCCCTTCCCAAAAACTTCAGTTTTGTGCACGTGTGTGTATGTGTGTGTGTGTGTGTGTAGTGAGAGGAAATTAGGTGTTTTCCAAAATCCACTTTTATCATGTGAGTCAGTATAACTGCATCAAACCCAGTTTTACTTAGAATGTTCTTGCTGTGTTGCATCTGTTCAGGTCTGCACAAAAGCAAGATGAAACAGAGAAGGAGGAAGGAAGGAAGGAAGGAAGGGGTGATTCATCAGCTTCAAATCAACACACACACACACACAACCCTTTTTTTATCAAATTATCAACCTTGTATATTTAACCTTATCAATTATTTGATTTATTTATCTCAAGCTTACATTTTTATTGATTTTAAATAACTGTTTTCTACTACATGCCTATCATGTTTCTTTATCAGTTTCTGAATGAACTGTTTTGCTTGGCCCACTTTTGATTTACAGCACTTTTGATTTACATACACACACACACAGATATACATGCGCACACACATACACACAAATATCTAGATTTATGTATGTAATCAGGTAAGTGCTAGTGTTTACAAAGAAGATATAAATTTATGCCCAATACAAGAAGTAATGCTTATGTATATTTCACAACTCCTAGTTCCATGTCTCTGAACCTGAGGTTACCTTATAGAAAGGGACTGATTTTAAGAAATTTTCAAAAGATAAAAGGAAATTATTGAAAATACCATTCAACTAAAATGTATAATGTTTTTAGAGAAGGAAAAATGAGGACAAGAATAAATGGTAAAATAAAATGCAGAATCATTATCTTCATTGTCACCATCATCATTTAATGTCCAGTTTTCCATGTTTGCATGGGTCAGATGGAATTTGTTGGCATAAGTTTTTCTATGGCTAGATGCCCTTCCTGTCACTAACCTTCACCAGTTTCAAAGCAAGATAATATTTACCCATGCCTGGACATTTTGTTCCACAGAAGATTGGAAAAGATATACAATCTTGCTTGTATGATAATGTTCATTCACATTTACAAGGAGTTTTATTGGTCTCTCGCTCAACTGCATCCCACACATAATAATCAAGGGTGTTGCAGTCTGGGGAGTTAGGTGGCCAGATGTTAGGGGTGCTGTAGTTGCAGAAATTGTCTGACAGCCATGACTGGGTTCTCCTGCTTGTGTGGCATGGTGCAGAATCCTCTTGCCAGACATAGGGTCTTGCCAGACATAGGGTCTTGACTAAGGGCAGCACTACTTACTCCAGGCACTTGATATAGGGCTCTGTGTTGAGTCTGAGGCCATGTGGGAAGAAGAATGGAAGCATAATGTCGCCATCACTAGTGATCACTCCAAACACCATGATGTTGACTGGATGTTTGACTTTTATCACATTCGGTACATGTTTTGGGGACACGGCAAGCCAATGGTTATTCTGTGTGTTCACCATCTGTTTGTATTAGAGCTTCTGTCATGAATTCCAAGCACTACAGCATGTCGTTTCCAAATTTCTGGCAGAGTGAATTGTATCATGGTGCTGTTTTTCTTACAGATGGTGCCCAACTGACCCTACTATACTGTGTAGTTAGTAAAATCCTGTATGTGCAAAGTAAAAATATAAAATGGCAACAATTTACCCATTGCACCCTATACACACACACACACACACACACAATGAGCTTCTTTCAACTTCCATCTACCAAATCCACTCACAAGGCTTTGGTTAGCCCAGATCTATAGAAGACACTTGCTCAAGGTGCATTGCAGTGATATTCAACCAAAAACCTCATGATTAGGCAGTGCTCCAGCATGGCCACAGTCAAATGACTGGAACAAATAAAAGAATAAATTAAAAGAATTAGAAAGCAAGCTTCTTCATCATGTGATCACACCTGTGCTTGAAAAAAAAACTAAAAATAAAAATAAGCAACTAACTCAGAAAAGAGAATGAGTAACATTTATAATCCTTAGAAAGTTAAAGAAGTGATTTTTTTAAATTCTCAATCGCAGAATAATGCTAATATAGCCAGAACAGGATAAACTACCCCTATTTTGCAGAGAAAAGTGTAGGTGGCTAGCTTAATTTGAATTTAATTTATAATCCTATTTTTGCAACTTGTCTTCGGAAAGAAAATTTATACATTGTATGAGAATTATACTACAACTGTAGATTATCCTAAAACATAAAATGTACCTGCAGACAAATGAATATAATAAACCTTATCATAATTAAGAAGCTACAGATGACATGAAAATTATAATGTATGTGTGTTGCTATATATTTAATTGTCATGTATGTTTGTTTTTGTGTGACAATGATGAAATAAGAGTTCTTATAACAACTTTGCATTTTCCAGGTTGGTTGTCTTGCAGAATTGAACAGAGTACTGAAGTTGGCCAATTTCAAAGACCATGAGCAACTACAAGTAGAATTCTGTTCCAACAACTTTTTTGAAATGAAAAACCTGGTTCATGGTTATATGTCTGGAACTATTCTTCCTATGTACCAGGATCTATTCATGGAGCAACGTAAGTACTTTGATTTCATTTATCTTAGGATAAAATAACAATAGTTAAGAAAGAAAGCATCTTACAATACATAAAGCAAAAAAGTTAAATAACCTTTAGATCTTTCAAGCATAAAGGCTTTTCATCAGAAGCAAACTTTCACACAACAATCAACACGGGCAGTAGTGTTGAGACTAACATTTCTTGACTGTTTACTACTGATGAAGGGCTTTTGTGCCTAAAATATAAAGTTTATTAAACATTTTCCTTTACACTGTTGGAAGATCTCTATCTTCAATATTTTGTCATTTAATTTCTTTATCACAATGCTTCAAGCAAGCTGCAATGCTCTTCTTATTATATTAGGGTAGTGTCATTTATAGATTTATTAAATAAAGTTCATCTATACAATGGGCTTCTTTCAGCCTCTATCCACCAAATCTATCTGCAAGGATGTGTGTGTGTGTGTGTACCATTGTCTAGATATCATGTGATGGTTGTAAGCGAGCATCATTTTCATACAAACAAGGTTTTTTGTTTCCACTCTTCCATAGAAAACGTGTCTGGCTATGGGAAAATATTACTTTACTTGGAAACAGGTGAAGGTTGATGACAGGAAGAGCATCCAACTATAGCGAAATTTGCCTCAACAAATTCCATCTGATTCCTGCAAGCACAGGAAACTGGATGTTAAATCAGATAAGGAGGAGGCGGGTGTAAGGTTAATACTTTGTATAGATCAGCAACAGTGGTTGTGAAACAATACAACATCATGTGACATGTGATATAACAGAGTGTGACGTACTGTACATCAGTGTGGAATGGGGGGGGGGGTATAGTAATGTGTAACAGGTGGCAAGGCAGTTTGTAACACCAAATAGTATAGGAGAATGTAATATGCAATACAATAGAATGTGACATACAATGTGGAATGGAGGATCAGTTTACAGTAACATGTAACAGGTAACAAGGAAGTTTGGGATACCATGCAATACAGGGGAGTGTGACATGGGACATTGAAGCTTGTAACACCTGGTAAGGAAGTGTGCAGAATGCAATAGAATGAATTACAAGAATGTGGAATGGAACACATCATGGTATGGTACATCTTACCTCTAAAGGAGCCTCTCTGTCAACTTCGTAGAAATAACAGTCGCCCTCCCTCTCTCTCTCTCTCTCTCTCTCTCTCTCTCTCTCTCTCTCTCTCTTGCTCGTTCTCTTCCTTTCTTTGATAAAAGAAGACTTGGTGCATAATAAGGTCCTAGATATATCACAGCTGAAAAAAAAATGGGTTGACCATATTTGGAATGCTTTTGATGATAGATCTACTCAATCATGTGTGACCTGGGGCTAAATAACAAGAACACCGATTGACCCCTTCCCTTTTCAGGCCAACACAGAACACAATGAATTGAATTGTTTGCTGCAGCATATTTTGATTGTTGCGTGCCCTGCCTACATTCTCAGCTGGGTTCATTGAGTCCATTAATGCTCTTTGTTTCAAGACACACTGTAATACCTGGTGATTTCTCCTCTTCTCCATTCATCCCCTTAACTATTTTTCCACTCTTTCTGCAGAACGTAAAGAAAGGTTAAAATTTTCTATCCACTTTAGCTTTGCATATAAACAAATATTTATTTATAGCAGAAAGTCATTTACTCTTGATAATCCTATCCCTTACAGTTGATAATCCTGTTTCCCGAGTCATAATGAACATTTACCGCATGACATTCTCGAACTGTCTTCATAGGTGCCATTTTGTGTTTCGTGGTATTCTAAGAGATCTTGATCTTTTCTTCTTAAATATTCTCTTTCAAAATTGGTTTGACATTAAAATATATTGATGTTGGCTGCTTTTTATTTTTCTTGTTGACTTTGAAGTTAGGTTGTGGAACCAGTGACCACAAATTTAAACTCCTCCTGCAGCTTCTCAAGTGTACCTGCATGCAGTACAAGACAGCATTACTTAACTTGTCCTTGTATTCTTGGTTGAAAATGTTATTCACATTTCTTTCAGAATTCACTAGATTGTCTTTGGTCGAGGTATCCAGGTGTAAAAATACTTGATCCACTACTTATTCATTTGTGAATATTGTAATTTAAAGAATTTTCTCGCTAATTCTTTAGCTTGCAAATGGATGTTGAAATTTTGCATAGCATAACATATGTTAAAGAGCCAAAAAAAAAATCTGATTTGTTAGTTTTGATAAATTTTCATCTTTATAGCGTTTTATTTTCCTTTTATAAGAAGTCTGACAGTTCACTTAACTGCTACAATTCTTCCTTTTACACTGGAAAATACATAATGAAAGAAAGATAATCATTTACCAAAAATGATTTCCTCTTTAGGCAGAATGCCATTTCTATATAATTCATTCATTCATTTAACCACAGTATACAACTGGTACTTATTTTATTTAATCTTGCTCAGAAATGTATTGAGGTAAAAATCAATAACAGCAAGATCTGAACTCATTATTGAATAACACGAAAGCAGAAGTAGATACAGTAAAACATCTTAGTGTTGCACTCTGTCTCTGTACTAACCCCCACACATCTTCTCCCTGGGTCTTGTAAATATATTGGCGACAGGAAGACTGACAGTGCTTCATTTATATAAGAACTAAGCAAATTCTTCACCAACTCCACCACCTTAATTATTTGTTGTAATAAAAATTATACAATGGATGGAATGAATAACTAATGAATAATACATATTCCCCATCTTGGGGTATATTTACTTCCTGTTGTCTCCTTGCACACGTGCATGCACGCGCACACACACACGTGCATACACACACACACACACACACATACATACATCTTCTGATTTTACAGCAGCCAAATAGATTGATTGTTAGGTCAACAAAGTCAATGTATTGTTAATGCTAGATCTTCTAATTTCTTTCCTTACTGTTGGGAATCCATTAAGAAAACGGCAGAACTCTTGTACTAGAAGTGCTGAGACTAAAATACATTCGGAAAGACATTATGTTAGTTCATCTCTGTAGAAAGTAAATGTCGTCGTCGTCGTCTTCTTCTTCTTCTTCTTCTTCTTCTTCTTCTTCTTCTTCTTCTTCTTCTTCTTCTTCTTCTTCTCCTTCTCCTCCTCCTCCTCCTCCTCCTCCTCCTAATGTTGCTATTTAGGCACAGGCATAGATGAGTGGTTAAAAATTTGCTTCTCAACCACATGGTTTCAGGTTCAGTCCTACTGTATGGCACCTTGGGCAAGTGTCTTCTGCAGTATCCCCCAGATGACCGGTAGAATGTGACAGCTGGACTTGGTTGTTTGTACACTGGCGGTTTGACACGGCTGGATGGACATTGAACCAGTTTTGGCAATAGTACTTTTTGGCACTAGAAGCAAACACACACACACATGTATGTATATGCAGAAATATACATATACATAGAGAGAATGGAAGATAGTGAGACATTACAATTTATTTTTTGAACACAAGTGACATAAACAGCCATCTATTTTTTCATACACATAGAGATAAATATGGTGACACATAGACAGAGAGGGGGGGTGAGGGGGAGAGAATGAGAGAAACATTAAAATGTTTAATGTCAAATAAGTCAGCATTGGATCAGTGATGCCAACAGGTGGTGCCAAAATGGCTGTGCCATAACTGCCCAATGCTATAACTGTGAATTTGATAGATAGATGTGTCCTCTGTGTGTGTGTGTGATCACATGCACAGGAGTGTTCATCATTATTATTATCATCATTTAATGTTCAATGCTGGTATGGGTTGGGTGGTTTAACAGAAACCATTGTGTGCAGGGTCTGCTTTTGCATGGTTTTTATGACTGGATGCCCTTCTTTATAGCGTGGACTGGGTGCTTTTTTTTTTGTGCCACCTGCACTATTGAGACCATCATGCAATTTTCAGCAGGACTACTAACCCTGGGGGTAAGTAGCAGGGACTCAGCTTCATGCTAAGAGACAAGGGGATTACTGTGAGGTGGGGTAGAGTGGGTTTCTGCTGATTGATGTGCATGGCTACTCACCTAGTATTCAAAAAGAAAAAAGAAATTGCTTGTATTCAGCATTTTGCATGAAAAAGTCCTGAGCTACAAACAGTGATCATCATCATCATCATCATCATTATCATCATTTAAATCCAGTTTCCATGCTGGCATGGGTTGGACGGTTTGACTGAGGGCTGGCGAGCCAGAAGGCTGCACCAGGCTCCAATCTGATATGGTAAAGTTTCTACAGTTGGATGTCTTTCCTAACATCAACCACTCTGAGAGTGTAGTGGGTGCTTTTACATGCCACCAGCACGAGGGCCAGTCAGGCAGTACTGGCATCGGCCACACTCAAGTGGTGCTTTGTCCATAAAAATAAAAAATGAAAATAAGCAACTAAATAAAAGGAAAGATAGTGTAATATTTATAGTCTCATTTTTGCCACTTATCTTCAGAAAGGAAGCTTATATGCTGTATGAGAATTATAGCAATTCACTGATCATTGACATTCCCACTCAATCATCTGCAAGCTCTGTGCTTTAAAGATGAATGAATGGAAGCCTCTTGCTTAAAAAACAGGTAAGGTTTAGCAACAGAAAGTGCACCCAACTGTAAAACAATGCCTCAGTACTATGTATTTATCATCATTATTGTCATCAACATTTAACGTCCACTTTACCGTGCTAGCATGGGTCAGATTGAATTTGTTGAGGCAAATTATTCTAAGGCTGGATGCCCTTCCTGTTGCCAATAGATTTGTTTCCAAGTAAGTTAGTATTTCCCATGGCCAGACACATTTTTCACAGATGACCACGTGGTTGGGAAGCAAGCTTCTCGACCACTCAGCCACATCTGGTTGAAAATGTTTAGTACTCATTTTATTTGTCCAACAAACCTTTGTCCCATTCTTCAAACATCCCTTAAAGCTTAATATGAAAGGTGATAGAAACCCCTGTTCTTGGGTCAGTTGTCTAAGATGGCAATATGGTAGTAACATTAAGGGTATGAGCAAATGAATTGTATTGACTGAAGTAGGCAAACCAGGTATCTTAAACCAAGGAGTATTAAGGATTTCAAGATACATCAGACTATCCTTTATTATTATTATTATTATTATTATTATTATTATTATTATTATTATTATTATTATTATTATTATTATTATTATCATTATTATTATTATTATTGAGTGAGAGAGCAGTACATGCCATCAAAGTGACACTGGGGTAAAATATATGAAGCCCATTATACCCGTCATGACTACTCGTCTGATAAAGATACACCAGGCACATGCATCTCAACCATATGTGCATGACATGGTGATCTCATATCAAGATAAACAGTGCATGACCTTGCAGGTGGGGCCCAGTTAGAATTTTCTTTAGGTCGAGTAGCCCTTCCCACTCAAACGGTCCTTGAATAAGGGTTGTTTAAGGATGTTCAATGAAACACTCATGTTTCCATAGGTGAATTATTCAGAACCCTCTCAACACATGACTATGATGCTTTCTCATTACTTCTGCTTGTGATCAGAGATGCACATATCATCAGCCACTAAGGGACATGCTCAACTGGTTAAAGTCAAACAACTGACATGCAAATCTGGTTTTGAACAGAATGTTTTCTGTAGCCCATCTTTTACACCAAGACAAAACAATGTACATGATAACACTTCCAATTAGTTAAGATCAGGAGCCATGAGAGCTGGTGCCTGGTACTGCATCATGGGCATTTATTGCTATTATTATTATTATTATTATTATTATTATTATTTTGAATTTAATGTTTCTTTTTAAAAATACTTGTTTTTATTTATATGCAGAAAAATGTACCAACTCAGTTGTTACATCACAATATGCTTGCTTTAATGGCTGCTCTTTCTGCAGTCTCTTTTGCAGTCTCTTCTTCAAACTCATTACGTTTTGAGTTCAAATCCACTGAGGGGTCAATAATATCAACTATTTCCCTTCTACTAAAATTGCTAGCCTTGTACCAAAATTTGAAATATTACTACTATGACGACAGCAACTGCTACAATTAGTATTATTATTATTATTATTATTATTATCATTATTATTATTATCATCAGAGTAAAAAAAAACAAAATTATAACAAAGACTAACACTGGAATTTTAAATTCCCAGTGGAAAATAATTCACTTACATTGTTAATGATCTTAACAAAAGTATGAATGTCACAACTTCCTTGTTGCTATTCTTAAAGAACCATTGTTGTCAGCATCAGCTTCTCAGCCATTGTTAATATCAGCATGATAATTATTTCTATGCAATATTTGTATGTCACAGAAATGTGATAAATGTAAATTAACACTTTACAGTAATGTAAAGTTCCATTAACATCACTTCAAATTGTGCATTTTGCTGCACCAAATGCATTTGTATCAAATGATTGTTCTCTTTATGACTGCTTTACAGCAATATGCAGCATTTATTGCATGCAGCCAGTAAAGTTTTGTTTGTTTTTTTTTGGGGGGGGGGTGCTTGTCATTTGTCAAGAAATATATTTTGAAAAATATATTTTTTTAAAAAATCATTTGTTTTTAATAATTTAAACTGATAATTGTTTCTTAATTTTTTTTTTCTTGTTTTTACAGAATTTGTTTGCCCAAGTATTGGATTTTATGAATTTTTACACTTGAATTATCTGCAGCAGATTCTATCTTGGCAAAAAGAAAGTGGTTGTTTTGGTATAATGCCACCAGTGAAACCTAAAAACCTCAAAGAGAATTTCTTTACCAATAAAAAGTTTGAGGAATATTATTATGATCAGAATGATGCAAGTATAAAAGATAAGACAGAAATGAAGGAGCCGAAACCTCTGAATTTTCCAGAACACAAGGCTGCTTCCATTCGTTTTGTAAATAGATTAACAGCTCCTACAGGAATCCTAAACATTGTGAAAACTATAACAAACAAACCCCAAAATTTATTAATACAACCAATGCCAGCTAAACTTGTACAGAAAATCTCAAATAATAAACTTTCTGACATTGGTGTAGACCCGTTGAAGCCCATTTTAATGAATGCATCCCATAAACCAGACAAAAATGTTGCTATTGTGAATTTACAAGACTCAAATAAAGTAAAAAATCAAAGTGAAATCCATTTACAGCTTGTGCAACCCATGGATCAGAGGATTAAACCACAAGCTCAGCGTAGACTTCTGATGGAAAAAGAGCTAAGTGGTAAGTTATCATTGTTGTTGAGTGTCTTTTTAAGATATCTGTGTACTAATTCCACTCCAATATTTTACATCTCTGTGTGTTCTTTCACAAAAACCTGCATCTCAGATCCATGTTCTAACACTTCTATATTTCACTGTTCCTATATTAACTGTTTCTTATTCATTATCTCTCTCTTAGATATCATGATTGTATCTGTGTTTGTTGTGGAGGCATGAGGCTTAGGAGTTAGGGTATTCAACTCATGAAGTGAGTTTGATTCTTGACTGTGCATTGTGTTCTTGAGCAAGACACTTTGTTTCATGCTGCTCCAGTTCATTCATCTGGCAAAGATGAATAATACCTGTATTTCAAAGGGCCAGTCTTATCAAATTCTTTGTTATGCTGAATCTCCCTGAGAACTTACATTAAGGATTCATACGTCTGTGGAGTGCTCAGCCACTTGCATGTTACAGATCAACTAGAACCCTCATCATCATAACCAATGAAGCCCCAGTTTGTTTGTTTTTTTATGTGGCTGTATCTCTCGGTAACTCTATTGTGTATGGTTGTATGTCTCAATGGTAGGACTGAATGTGTAAGTTTATGTCTTAGTAATAGAATGAATTGTTGTGTAACTAACAGTATGTTTCACTAAAATGGACTGAGTGAGGATGTACGAGGGTGAATCAAAAAGTAATGCCATTTTGTTTAGGACAGGTATAATTACCAACACAGGAACATGTATCATACATCAAAATGAAGTTGGTCCTCTGTGGATCACATCCCTACTTCTCAACATAGTCACCGTTTCTCTCAATAGCAATGTTCCACCTTCGAATGAGAGCATGTATCCCTGCCCCATAAAATTCAGTTTACTGTTCTTTGAGCCACTTCTTCATTACAGTTTACACTTCCTTGTCACTGGACTATCCTCGTTACTGGACTTTTATCTCTTTGGCCTCATGAAAGAGGGTTTGAGAGGCAAACATTTTTCCAGTGACGAGGAAGTGAAATCTGTAGTGAAGAGGTGGCTCAAAGAACAGTCAACAGAATTTTACAGAACAGGGATATATGCTCTCATTCGAAGTTGGAACATTGCTACTGAGAGAAACAGTGACTATGTTGAGAAGTAGGGATGTGCTCCATAGAAGACCAGCTTCACTTTGATGTATGATACATATTACTGTGTTGGTAATTATACTTGTCCTAAACAAAATGGCATTACTTTTTGACTCACCCTCATATGTCTCAGTAAACGGACTGAGTGTGACTGTATATATCAGTAAATGGACTGACTTAAGATCTATGCCTCACTAAATGGACTGAGTGTAACTGTATGACTCAGTAAATGGACTGAGTGAGGCTCTGTGTCTCACTAAATGGACTGAGTAAGGCTGTATGTCTCACTAAATAGACCATGTTATCCAATTTCAGATTCCAGATAGTATTTCATTTATCTCACTTAACTTCTCATTTACCTATGAAATCAAGGCAGTTTTATAGGTAATCCATCACTTCCTTACATTATGCATTTAAAACCTTTTCCTCAAAACCTTAAGGAAAACAGATGAATTCCTTCAGAGTTGAGTAGCTGAGGTGTGGAATTTTTGATGCATGCTGCTTCATTTATTTATGTGAATGTCCAGATTTATAGAATTGGATGAGAGAATAACTGTAAAAAATTGTCCAACAAATTTTCTCTGAATTATCTCAAAATTGGTGATGTCTTGTTTCTGAGCATTTTACAGTTAGAACTATTTTATATCTGACATCATCATCATCATCATCATCACTGCTGCCTCTGCTGCTGCCTTCATCTTCCTGGTGCTGTTTCCTCTTCCTTCTTCTTCTTCTTCTTCTCATTATCATTTAACATCCATATCCCATGCTGCCATAGGTTGAACAGTTTAATAGAATCTGATGGGCTCAAGGACTACATTATGCTCCAGTGTGTCTGCTTTCACATGGATTCGATAGCTGGATGCTCTTCGAATGCTAAATGCTTCACAGCATGCAGTGGGTGCTGTTAACTCATGCTGCCAACACTAGTGAGGCCAACATGCAGTTTGCAAGACTATTAACCCCAGAGTGTGGTAGGGAACAACTTTATACCTGAGAATATTGTGCCCTTTTACTCTTTGGCTAGTTTCGGCTTGAGAGTTATAGCCATGCTGGGGCCTCTATCAGTCAAGGATAACTATTCAGCTGCAAGCCTAGGTAAGATTTTTTTGAGGAAAACTGGCATGATTGTGTAATTAAGAAGTTTGCTTCCCAATCACATGGCTTTAGGTTCAGTCTCACTATGTACCTTGGTATCTTCTATTATAGTCCCAGGCTGACGAGGCCTTTTGAGTGGATTTAGATGATGGAAACTGAAAGAAGCCCATGGTGTGTGCTTACTTTCATACTGCATGATAGTTGTAAATGATAGTATCACTGCCATACAGGCAATGTCATTCAATTTGAATAGTCTGCAAAAACATGTCTGGCCAGGAAGATGTATTACCTTGCCTGGATAGAGGTAAGGGTTGGCAACAGGAAAGACATCTGGCCGTAGAAAATCTGTATCAACAAATCCTGCCCAGCTCATGCAAACATGGAAAAGTGAACATTAAAACGATGATGGTAGTGGTGGTGGCAGCAGCGGCACCTGGTTGTTGTTCATGCATGCAAGTTTCCCTTCCCCATACCACCAATGTCATTCAAAAGAAAAGACAGCCAAACTTATACCAATACAACTTGGCATCAGTGTCACCACAGGTGTTGCTATCAGAATGAAAAGAGCCAAAACAGATCCCACATTTTGCTCAACTTTCTAATTGTTCCATCAATTCACCAATCTGGATTGGTACTTTTTTTTATCAATTCTGAAAGGATGAATGGTAAAGTTGATCATGGCAGAATTTGAACTCAGAGCACAAAGATTAAGAACAAACACTACAGGTATTTTATCCAAAACTCTAATTACTCGGTCACTTCCCTGCTTTGCCTGATAGACAATAACCATGTCACTGATTCACCTTATATAGGCATAAGTTTTCAATGAGGAGAGGCAAAGATTATGTAGTATTGATCCTTTCCTAACATAACTGAAGTGAATGCTTAGTGGTATATAGGCCTATGATCAAAAACGTCCCGTCCATGACCATTCCATCTTTCATTCACAGAAGGTATCTCTAGGACAACATTATCCAATGTGTCTTCTTTTCTAAGCTGGTAGAATGTAATTCAAAAATGATTTGGTTGCTATCTCTAGCAGTTTCAGTGTCCATATGGAGGCTCCCTTTTTGGCTCATGAAGTAAATTGAAATATCAAAGTCTCAGAATCAAAATCAAGCAATGGATTTGGCTTGCTGTGGAATTATCTAATTCTTTGGCTTATTGTGGAATTGTCTAATTCTTTGTCTTGCTGTGGAATTATCTAACTCCAAGTCTTATTTCACCAAATTTACATTGCTTAAATGATATTATTAAATGATAATGATAACACTGAATTAAGACAAGAAATAAAAAAAAAAAGATTTATTTTATCTCTCTTGAATTTTCCAAATTTCTAAATTCTTATGATGTAGACAACATACAACGCCACTAGTAAGAACACACCTAAAATTGATGGAGAAATTTAAAGGATTGCTTTGGTAGAATGGTAGAACATTTTTCATGTTTACAAAAGACATAGGTTCAAGTCCCACAAGAGGCCTTCAACATTTTCCACCTAAAGGTTTTTGAACCCAATATTTACATGCTATTATCTATACCGAGCCAGCAGAATCATAAGCATGTTGGACAAACTGCTAAGTAGCATTTCATTCTTCTTTATGTCCTGAGTTCAAATTCTGCCAAGGTTGACATTGTCTTTCATCCTTCCAGGGGCAATGAACTAAGTACCCAACTGTAAAACAGTGCCTCAGTACTATGTATTTATCATCATTATTGTCATCAACATTTAACGTCCACTTTACCGTGCTGGCATGAGTCAGATAGAATTTGTTGAGGCAAATTATTCTAAGGCTGGATGCCCTTCCTGTTGCCAATAGATTTGTTTCCAAGTAAGTTAGTATTTCCCATGGCCAGACACATTTTTCACAGATGACCACATGGCTGGGAAGCAAGCTTCTCAACCACTCAGCCACATCTGGTTGAAAATGTTTAGTGCTCATTTTATTTGTCCAACAAACCTTTGTCCCATTCTTCAAGCATCCCTTAAAGCTTAATGTGAAAGGTGATAGAAACCCCTGTTCTTGGGTCAGCTGTCTAAGATGGCAATGGTAGTAACATTAAGAACAAACTACTAAGTAGCATTTCATTCTTATTTATGTCCTGAGTTCAAATTCTGCCATGGTTGACTTTGCCTTTCATCCTTCCAGGGGCATTGAAATAAGTACCAGTTGAGCACGGGGGTCGATGTAATTGACTAGCTCCAACCCCCAAAAGTTCGGGTTTTGTACCTGTAATAGAAAGGATTATTTATAACTTTAACTACTTCTAGTTCCACTGTTAAAAAAAAAGAACTTGATTTATTTCATCTCTCGAAGTTTCTATATTCTTATGACATAAATATTAACATTGTTTAACCATCATTAAGCTCCATATTTTTTAAATTAGACATATTTATAGTTAAAAATTATATTTATAATAGTGGTTTCAAATTTTGGCACAAGGCCAGCAATTTCAGAGGAGTAGGTAGATGTCGATTACATCGACCCCAGTGCTTATTTTATTGACCCTGAAAGGATAAAAGGCAAAATCGACCTCAGTGGAATTTGAACTCAGAACATGAAGACAGACCAAAACATCACTAAGCATTTTGCTTGGCATGCTAACAATTTTGTCAGCTCGCCACCTCAATAACAACAACAATAATAATAATAATAATAATAATAATAATAATAATAATAATAATAATAATAATAATAATAGTAGTAGTAGTTACTTAACTAGAATACAAATAGTTTGGATGATATATATTGGTATGTTTTGGATTCCAGTGCCATTAATAGGGTTTATCTCAGTAATTATCAGTGGCTCATAGAGGAGCTTCAGTTCAACATTGCAGTTATACAATATTTCAAAAAAGGATGAAAGGTCCTTCCTGTGCCATAGGCTCATAAGTCTGGTTTCCCAGATTCTGTGGTGCATCTACTCCCCACTAGATGGGATATCAGACCATTACAGGATAATGCATTTTTGTCAGCTAAGAGGACTAGAACAATGTGAAATGAAATACCTTGCTCAAGAACTCAGCACATTGTCCAGTCAAGGAAGTGAAATGATAATCATGTGATTATGAGTGCTATACCTTAGTCATTAAGCCACTTGCCTCCATCAAATGATCCAAAGGTCCTTCCCAAGCCATCTACGCACACACATCTATATGCATCTAAGTAACATCTATGCAACAACAACATCCCTGTACATACAACTCTATAAATGTATACACAAACACAAATCTGTACATATGCACACTTCATAACTATTTACTTAAAACTATTTCCTGTCTCTATGCAATAATGGTACTTAAATGTCATTTTTCTCTTTGTAGGTGGCTGTCTGAGTCACAAGACTGCTGTTGCCAGTGGAGCTTTGGTGATTTACTTAAACTTCTTGCTTCACCACAGTCTGGATCAGCTGAACCATTCTGATACTGTTTGGCATTCAGTGAACCAGCGTCTTTTGTTAAATACTGCTTCAAAAACCACCACCAATTCCTTGCCTCCAATACTTCAGCCTGGCCAGTTAAAGAAGGTTCAGCCAGTTTTTCCCAATGAACAGAAACCAGTACCATTGGGTGTTGATTCCAGTTCCTTTGTCCAACAAGAAACTGTCATTAAGAAAAGCTTCCAAGAACCAGTTCTTGGAGACATGGGAATAGACAGAGATAATAAAAAAGACGGCGTCCAGGAAGATGACTATGAAGAGTATGAAAATGATAAGTTTCTGAATGAAAATTACAGAGACAAGAAAGTGGTCCATTTTGGCAATAATAAAGAATCATTGAAAGCCTTGGATGAAAATGGTGACGGTTATGATGACGACAGCCTAGATGAGGAAGATGAAGATGGTGACTACACTTACTATGATGAAAATGAAGAAGATACCGCACGTCAGGAAAAAATAAACAAGCAACAAAAATTCTTGCAAAATTTGGCACCTGACAAGAAACAAATTTTACCTCGAATTGCACGTAACTCTGGTTTTCATGGACGATCTTCGCAGGAAAACCAAGAGACTTTTGGAAATAATTCCTCACCGACAGGAATTATTTTAATTACAGTAGTTTTCATAATAACTGTTTTACTTTTACTTATGTATAGATTTATCAAAAAACGAAGAATTCATATCAGATATAACCCTAGGACATTTCTGAAATTATAAACCATTTGAGAAGAAAAGACTTTGGTAGATAATTTTTGATAAATGGGTGTCTGGTACATTTTATTTTATTTTATTTTATTTTATTTCAAATCCCTTCCATGCTCCACACCTCCTGTGTTAGCCCCCTCCCTCCCACCCAATCTACCATCACCTCCTCCCCACATGACTACCTTTCTTTCTAAACTTCTCTCAGTTGTGTTGAACTCTACTCAAATTTATTTGTCTCTAGTTGATGCCATTCTTTGATTATAAGAGGCCATGGGTGTTTGAGATTGATTCTGGGTGCATGCATATGTGTATTGGCAGTGTCATATCTTTACACACACATACACACACACACACACACACACACACACACACACACATATATATATGTATATGTGTGTTTGTGTATATATATATATAGCAAGAAAAAGTTGTCTTAGAATCCATAATTCAGAAAGATATGTACTCATATATTTTGGTATATTAATCAAAATATACAGTATTATAGATCCATAATAGCTAATCTTACCAATCAGTTTTGCACAGGGTATTAAGTAAGACACAGATTATCTTAATACCTGCGCTCATTAGAGATGGTCAGTATGGAAACAAGAAAGAACAGTTGCTATTTTCTCCATATCAGACACCTCTGATGAGCACAATTATTAGATCTAATTACCTAATATCCTGTGTGGAACTTATTAGTAAGATCAGCTAATATGGATCTAGAACACTGTGTACTTTGTTTAATATATATATATATATATCAAATAAAAAGGAATTAATAAAACTGAGCTGGATCCTCAATCATCATTTGATCAAATACTGGCTAATAGGGTGTATAGAAGTGGACAATTTCCATAAAGGAAGCCATTCATACAGACTAAAGGAGTATAGAACACTAAGTCCAAGAATGGAATTTATGGTAATTACATTTATTCCTTACTTATGCACACTTCAACAATAAATGGAAAATATATTTTTACATGACCATTATATTCTCGAAAAATATATATATTATAGGTATTGTTGAAATGCACATGACTAAGGAATATATGTAATACTGTAAATTCTGTTCCTGGACTTAATATCTTTGTATATAGTCTCTAAGAATTCCATATATGTCAGTCAGTTTTACATCAGGTAATCGGACAATTTTTTTCCATACCTGCCACTTCTGATGAACACAGTTGTTAGGTAATTTTCTGATTACCTAATATCCAGTGCAAAACCAATTGGTAAGATCAGCTGTAATGGATCTATAATACTGTATACTTAAACTAATATATATGTGTGTAGTTTTTGCACCAATGTATCAATATGGTTTACATATAGGTTTCACAACTCAGCTACAATTACATTTAATCCCTTTAGAAGTATGTGCAACACCAAATAAGCAGAAGAAGAAATACAAAGAAAAAGTATCCCTTTTTTTCCTTGCATTTTTTTAAAATTTTTATTCTAATTCAGTAAATATGTATTTGTGCCTATATTTTTATATGTACTGTCTCAGTAATATCTCCTTAAAAACACTTGACTGAAGTCTGTTGGGATCTGTCGGTTTGTTTTACACTCGTACTTCTAAAGTATAGAATTATGGAATTAATAACAATCTGTTTGATTGCACAAACTAACTGATGCTATTTCTTATACTGTGTATATATGTTTGTATGTGTAAATGCATCTGTACATATGTGTATGAGTATCTATGTATATATATGTATGTGTGTACATAAATATATATATATATATATATATATATATATATATATATATATGTGTGTGTATATGTATATATATAATAATGGGTAAAATCAATAATAATTTTACCAGTGCAGAAATAAAAACCTTATAGGTAAATTTTACAAAATATTTTATAATTATATACATAATTATAACAAGAGATCAGCTTTATGCCTCACCACACACTACAAGAAATAGACACTAAAGTCCTTTTTACTACCTTTAGGACTTTAGCATCTATTTCTTGTGCTGCGTGGTGAAGCATAAAGCCAATCCCTTGTTATAATTATGTATATAATTATAAAATATTTATATACATACACACATATATATATATATATATATATATATATATATATATATATATATATATGTGTGTGTGTATATATATATATATATATATATATATATATATATATATACACACACACACAAATATATGCTTGTGTGTGTCTGTCTGTCTGTCTGTGTGTCTATAGTTGTCTCAGAAAGCTTCTTGGAACTAAACATGAAACTATCAGTTGTTCATATCTTTATAATGTGTCATTAAATGATACATACATACATATATATATATATATATATATATATATATGAGAGGTTAACAAGATTACTTCCTCACAAGGTTGGTCCTGTTATGTGGCATCCCAGGCAATGTCTTTTACTGTAGTCTTGAGTCGACCCAAATTTTGTAAGTGAAATTATGTAGACTGGAAGTGCATGTTTATGTCTGTTGGAACAACCATATCTGTAATTCAAAGAGCCAGTTTTGAAACACTATGCTGATTCTTCATGAGAATTTCATTAATGGCAAACATATTTGTGGAATATTCAGCCACTTCCTTGACAGGAAGGGCATCCAACCTTAGAAAACCTGCCTCGACAAATTCTGTCTGATCCATGCAAGCATAGAAAAGTGGACATTAAAAATATAATGTTAACAATAGTGTACCTTTTCTGGTTGGGCTATTCATCTTAGACATTTTATTATTATTATTATTATTATTATTCAGTAGTTTTATTTTTGTAGCGTGCTTTCACTTCACTACCGAGTGTAGCTCTGTGTGCCTTGGGTATGTGCTGTGGTTTGTTGTGATGCTCTTATGGTTACTGTATTGAAAGTGTTTTGCATAGGATGTGTGAAGTGCCCAGTAGTGCAATTTTCTGTATGTTATATATACTTGTAAGTCCTGGTGTTTTTGTTATGTATTTGTCTGAATATTTTTTTATTATACCTAAGGCACCCACTATGATAGGAATTGTTTCTGTTTTTAGATTCCACATTCGAGTTACCTCTATTTCCAGGTCTTTGTATTTTGAAAGTTTCTCCATTTCACCTGGGATCTTACCTAGGTGTTTCTGACATCCCTTTTTTTATCATACCTAGGTCACGTACAATAACAGGAACAGTTCTCGCTTTAAGATGCCACATCTTTTGTATTTCAATTTCTAGGTCCTTATATTTACTTCACTTGTCAAATTCCTTTACAGATATATTTCTATCAGTGGGAACACTTACATTGATTAGCCTACAAGTGTTTTCTTCCTTGTCTTTAATAATTATGTCTGGTCGATTAGCCTGGATCATTCTGTCTGTGTTGACTAGAAAATCTCAGAGGATAGTGATATTTTACCTTCAGCGATTTTGTAGTGATAACATATTTTCCAATGTAAAATATGTATTATTGTTGTTGTTTTTGTTGTTGTTGTTATTATTATTATTATTACTGAATGTATTTTTCCATCAAGTCTTACAATTTTCAGTTATAAAGTTTAAAACTTTCTGGGTTATCAGTAATGTTGCTAAGGGGTGTCACAATATTTTCTACAAAATAATAGTATTTCTAATTGTTAGAAGGCAATATCTGGTATCCTAACAAGCATTGTTAAACACACTAAAGTTGATCATGGTGCCAGCTTTAAAAATGGTTGCAAATCACTGCTTTTATTCTAACATCTTACATTTGGACAGTATGTATGTTTGTGTGTGCATGAGAGAGAAAATGCAGGTCTCTTTCTCTTTGTCTTCTTCCTCCTCTCACTATCTATTAAGCTATATATACATACATAAATATGTATGTATATTGTATGCAAAATGTCTCATGTTACCATTCTGTGTGTCTTAACCCTCTTTTGTCAGACGGTCCCAATCCCCTTACTAATTCTTTAGCTTTCGTCTCCTCTACCAGAGGTTTCCCACGGTTTCCATTTTTTTTTTAAACTGTCACGGGCTCATTTTACAAATGGCCAAACCTTTTTCTCTTGTTTCATATTTTTAAACTTTTATTTTACTACATCTCATATACAATACAGATTGTATGTTTGGCTATCCCCTATAGTGAGTGTATGAGGCACATCAACTAAATTTCACTAAATTTTGTTGTCAATAAGATACTCTAGAAACGCCTTGAATTTTTTTTTTTTTCAGTGGTTGGGTGGCGGTCATTTTACTTTTTTTTTTTTTCTGTCTATAAACACATAATTTATTTCGCATGTAGAAGAATTCTCCACATTGTTAAATGCAGAATACTGTTGAAGAACAAAATAAAGAATGGGGAAAAAAAGAAAAAAAAAATCTTACAAAAATCAAAAATAAGAAATCTGAATTTCAAGGACCGGTTGTTGTTTTTTTAATTTTTTTTGTGTTTTTTTTTTTCAAAAAAATTAATTGAAATTCTGTAATCTTCCGATGCCATCTACTTTTCAGTTGATACTGAAATATTTTGCTACAAACACATGTATATGTATACACACACACACACACACACACACATATATATATGCTTACACAATATCCATGACGTATTTAGACCCTCGACTCCATAAATCGTGAACGAATCAAAAGTGGGGCAGTACTCCCTCTCCCCCCTCCTTTTTTTTTTTATATCCTGGCCTTCATTCAAAAAATACTGTGTAATGCTGAGTTGCAGTCCCAATGTTTGTGATATACAGATCTCAACTTTGTACGTGTCTCATTTCTATATAGACACCTTCGTTTCTTCTGTGACTGACTTCACTAAAGATTTTATAAAATTGCTGCTTCAACATCACACATACAGATGCAGACAAATGCACATGGACACACACACACATACACATACACACACACACACATATTATAAATATATATATATATACACATGCACACACATACACATATATACACACACAACATACGTATATATTTATATATATATATTCACACACACTCATGCAAACACATAATCATGTGTCTGTGTGTGTGTTTATATATATATATATATATATATATATATATATATATATATATATATGGGTATGTATGTATGTATGTATATATGTGCATGTGTATATGTATGTGTGTATGTTTGTATGTTAATATCATACCTACCTACACACATCTGCAATGATTTCATAATAAATTTTTCATTTTCACGTTGTTGTTGTTGTTTCTTTATTTCTTCTTCTTCTTCTTACCACCATCATCATCATCATCATTATTATTTCTATACGTTTCTATGTCAACAACCTGTCTGAAAGTTTCACAAGTTGGA
>NC_142938.1:62986930-62991930 GCF_046866305.1 Octopus bimaculoides | reverse complement strand
AAACTCATTTTATTAATTTAATTACATTAAAAATGGGGCAATGTGTGCATGAAGAAGATGACAGCACACAGATGAGGAGGATTATTGTTTGGAAAGAGAATCTCCTCCCATTAAGACTTCAGGAAGAACAATTTCTGGTGATTTCTCTCTCACTTCACTTAATTTAAACTTTTTGGACCCGCTTTCTTCACTTTTCACACTTGCAGGTCGTTTCATTAGAAACATATCAAGAGAAGTCTGCTTTTTCCTGCCTTTCAAAATGTTATGAAAATGTGCCAGAGCAGAGTCATTAAATAAAGCAGCTGCACAACCCATAGATACTTTTTCAGGATGATAGTTTTCTACAAATTCAAAAACATACTGACACTTTACCAACATTGCCTTCATGTCACTCGTAGAGATAGCATTCTCCACTACACTCTTCTCCGGGGAACCAAACTCTTCCACTGCATCCAAATGCTGCTCCTGACACTGCAGGAGTTCATCTGTCATCAGCTCCTCTGAGTGTTCCTCAACGAGATCGTTAATGTCCCCATCATCAACCTCAATACCCATGGACTTGTCAAGAGACACTATCTCCTCGACTGCAGGTGTCTCAAACTCAAACCTTTCGAAGTCTCTTTCGGATACGCAGTCAAACCACAGTTTCTTCCATGTAGAATTCAGCGTTCTCTTCGTTACACACTGCTAGGCCATATCGATGATTTTCAGTCAGTTTACAATATTGTAGTGCTCCTTCCGAAACTCCCGAATGGTTAGATTTGTATTTTTGATGACTTCAAAGCACCGACAAAACAGGTATTTAGTATACAATTTCTTAAAATTAGAAATCACTTGTCGGTCCATGGGCTGCAAGATAGGAGTGGTGTTGTGTGAAAGGTATAGAATTTTATGAATTTAAATTCGTCCAGGATATCATCTTAGAAGTTTGTAGTGTGAGCAGGAGCATTGATGAGAATAAGGAGAGCCTTGAGAGGAAGATTGTTCTCCAGAAGATACTTTTTCACTGCTGGTCCTAAGAAAAGGTCGACCCACTCACTGAAGAATTGCCTGGTGACCCAAGCTTTAAAGTTTATCTTCCACATGACCAGCAGCATCTCGTTCAGGATTTTGTGTGATTTGAAGCTCCTGGCTTTCTGGAATGGTAGACAAGGAGTGGCTTAATCTTCAAGTCTCCACTCGCATTAGTGCCAAGTGTTAGCCTATCTTTCATAGGCCGGTGGCCTGGCATTTTCTTCTTATCTGCAGTTATGTTGGATTTTCGGGGCATTTTTTTTCAAAAAAAGGGCCAGTCTCATCACAGTTGAATATCTTTTGTGTGATGTACCCCTCGGCTGCGATGAGCTGACGGAATTCGCACACGAAATCCTCAGCTGCCTTCATGTCAGAACTCACTGCTTTGCCACACCTGATGACACCATGAACACCAGTCCTCTTCTTGAAATTATCGAACCAGCCGCGACTGGCCTTAAATGCGTCTGTTGATGTCTCCTCTGTCAATGTTCCAGGGTTTTGCTTCAGAGATCCCCATACAGCGCTCATGCATTCTCCCAGATGATGGTCTCCATAATCATATCCCTTTCGAGTTGCTTCTCATTAATCCACAGAAGCGATTTTCCCATCTCTTCTTGGACAGATGTGCATTGCTTGGAGAGCCTGGAGATACCTTTTTCTGTTGTAACGGCCTTGATCTCATCCTTTTTCTTCAGGATGGTGCAGATCATTGACATGCTTCAGACATATTGACATGCTATATCCACTACACGCACTCCTTTCTCATGTTTATCAATGATTTCCTTCTTCAATTCTATAATTATCAGCTTTTTCTTCTTCCCAGCACTATCCTTTGCACTAATCGTCTTAGGACCCATGGCTAACACAACTAATTATTATAAAATAATGGCAAAAGAATGCACAAAACTAAAAAAGACACTGGGGAAAACACAACAGTAATGCTGCCACAGTGAGATAAACGCATGAACTGAGCAAGTAGAGGCTGTGTTTGTTAGAATAGCATGTGTGAGTTCAACACCATCTAACAGTTGCTTGTATGAAACTCACTTGTACTTCAGATTTCCACTTGTACTTCCGATTCCCACTTGTACTTCAATACAAAAACTCACATAAGCCTCGGCTCATACAGCAAATTATTCACACAATAGTGCACTCGTACTGCAAGGTTCTACTGTATTTTACTTTCTCCTGCATCGGAATCAGTTCCTGATGTTGGCTCCTCTCTATTTCTTCAAAAAGATGCCTTCTATTTGATTGGAACTGTCTATTCTATTCAAAGCCTTTACATCTAGCATCCTATCTTTTCAGTTTGGCCTTTAACGCTATCACCCTTTGTGACAATTCTTCATGTATTGTTTGATTCTTTCTTTTCATTTCCTTTCATTTCTTCAATTTTCCGATTGTATCCTCCCATGTCAGCTATAGCACTGGCAGCAGCTATAATTAGCTGGTTTGTTTCACTAATATTTTCTGTTCTAATCAAGTTCAAGACATCATTTACTTTGCCTGTGGCTCTCCTTACATTTTCCCCTTAGTCCATATATCTTACATTTTGTGATACTTCATTATTCCTATCAAACATTTTACCTCACAGCATTTCTAGAATCTCCTTCACTTTATCATTCAAGTGTTGTGCAGCATTTACTGTCACTTGTCCAACTAGATTACCTCACTATTTACTTCAGCAACCTCAGGCGTTCAACGATTTCCTTCTTATTCTATATTCTTCATCTTTTACCCCTTCATTACCGCTTTCTGCTATAGCTGTTTATCTCTCTTTCTTCTCATTTTTTATTCTTCTCTGGTTTTCTTCAACCTTTAATCCTGTAATCCAGTCGTTCATACAAATTGTCCTTGCCTTGCCTATCAGTCACTGGGTGGATGCTTCAAAACTCATTTTTCATCCCATATTCTCTACGTTCATTTCATGAAACTTCTTTTATTTGACCCACTTCTCAGCCAGCATTCAATTACTATTTTGTGTACCTCTTTTCCCCATTTAACTTTTTTCCCTTTTGCCCATCTGACTTCGTTTCTGATCCAGCATAGTTTGTTTCCTTTCTCAATTAAGACTATGTCCGGCTTCCTATTCTCTATCTCATAGTCACACTGAATCATAAAATCCCACAGGATCTTTGTATTATTATTATAATTATTATCATTATTATTATTATTATTTTTCTTTAACTTAGGTTACTGGAACTCCTGGAGTCTTGCATGTGTCATTGGCTTGCTACCTGCAGCCTATGTTACCATGCTATCTGTTCTTTTTGAATTATCTAATACTTTCCTAAAGATTCTGGCTAAGCCAAAGAGGCAAACTTTTTTGCAACAGTTCTACTGGCCACTGTATCCCTGCTTTCTTTTACCTTTTCCCTTTTTTTATCATCATCATCATCATCATCATCATCATCATCATCATCATCATCATCATCATCATCATCATCATCATTATTATTATTGTTAAGGTGGCAAGCTGACAGAATCATTAACACACTGGGCGAAATGCTTAGCGGTATTTCGTCAGTCACTGCGTTCTGAGCTCAAATTCCGCCAGGGTGAGCTTTACCTTTCATCCTTTCGGGGTCGATTAAATAAGTACCAGTTACATACTGGGGTCCATGAAATTAACTTCCCCCAAATTTCTGGCCTTGTGCCAATAGTAGAAAGGATTATTATTATTATTATTATTATTATCATTATTATTATTATTATTATTATTATTATTGAGTGAGAGAGCAGTGCTTGCCATCAAAGTGACACTAGGGTAAAATATACGAAGCCCAGTATGCCCATCATGACTACCCGTCTGATAAGGGTACACCAGGCACATGCATCACAACCATATGTGTGTGACATGGTGATCTCATATCAAGATAAACAGCGCATGACCTCGCAGGTGGGGCCCAGTTAGAATTTTCTTCAGGTCAAGTAGCCCATTCCGCTCAAAATGTCCCTGAATAAGGTTTGTTTAAGGATGTTGAGTAAAACACACTTGTTTCCAAAGGCGAATTATTCAAACCCCAAAGAATTACCCTCAACACATGGCTATGATGCTCCTCCACTACTTCTGCTCATGATCAGAGATGCACATATCATCAGCCACCAAGGGACATGCTCAACTGGTTAAGGTCAAGCAACTGACAAGCAAATCTGTGGTATTGAGCAGAATATTTGCTGTAGCCCATTTTTTATACCAAGACAAAACAATGTACATGATAACACTTCCAATCAGTTAAGATCAGAAGCCATGAGAGCCACTGCCTGGTATTGCATCCGGGCATTTATTATTATTATTATTATTATTGTTATTATCAAGATGATGCTGATGATGTTGTTGATGACAAAGATATTCCACTCAACAATTCTGTTTCCTATAGAAACACATCTACCCAGACCCTACATTAAACTCCATATATCTCAATTTTTTTTTTAATCCAGGATTAACAAGTACCTTTCCTAATCTTGCTAGTTCCTTTCATTTTAATGTTTAAAGCTTTATTTTATTACCATCTCATTTTATTAGCTCCTTTATTGTCATCTCATGTACAATATTTTATTACCATCAGTTCTTTGTTACCATCTTGCATTTCAATTTTTTTTTTTTAATTATTTAGCAATTATTTTTTTTTTTATCTAATATATGCATGAATCTTTATCTCTTATCTTTTACTTGTTTCACTCATTGGATAGCAGCCTTGTTTGGGCACCACTCTGAAGGGTTTAGTCAAGCAAATCAACCTCAGTACTTACTCTTTTAAACTTTCGTACTTATTCTGTTGGACTCTTTTTGGCACACTGCTAAGTTACAGGGATGTAAACAAACCAACCAGCACCGGTTGTTAAGCAGCAGTGAGGAACAAGAACATTGACAAACATACATAGTTATATATACCCCCCCCACACACACACACACACATATATATGTATATGCACATGCATACATATATATACAGGGTGCGGTGAATAGACTGTCATCTAAATTA
>NC_142938.1:62979430-62981930 GCF_046866305.1 Octopus bimaculoides | reverse complement strand
TCCTCCAATATATATTATTTTTAAACACAGCACAGAGATAAAAAATATTATCCCTGGATGAATACTGCAGTAAATTTGCCTATCATCATCTTCATCATTTAATGTCCGTCTTCCATGCTGGCATGGGTTGGACAGTTTGACAGGAACCAGCCAGGTAGAAGACTATAAAAGACGAGGTCAGTTTTGGGATGGTTTTTATAGCTGGATGTCCTTCCAAATGCCAACCACTTCACAGTGTGGACTGAATACTTTCTATGTGGCACCAGCACCAGCAGGGTCACCAAATAGCATGTAAGACAAGGAATTTTGAGAGGAAAGAGAGCATTGGAGAAGGTGACCTTGTGTCAGATGATGAAAGATTAGAGTGTGACAGAGAGAAAGAGTGGCAGAAACAGCTGTTTTGCTACAGAGGAGGTACATGGTCACCCAGCCAAGAGAGAGAGAAAGTTTGCTACAGAGGAGGTACATGGTCACCCAGCCAAGAGAGAGAGAAAGAGAAAGATATATATATATATATATATATATATATATATAGACCCAGCAAGCCAAGTGAAATCGATTCTGGTGTCATGCAACTGACACCTGTGCCAGTGGCATGTAAAAGCACCCATTACATTCTTGGAGTGGTTGGCATCCAGTCATAGAAACCATGCTAAATCAGACTGGAGTCTAGTGCAGCCCCTTAGCTTGCCAGCCCTGATCAAACTTTCCAACTCATGCCAGCATGGACAATGGACATTAAATGATGATGATGATGATGATGATATACATGGTGTGTAGTGACTGGCCTACTATCATTGAGGCAGCACAGTAAGTTGAAATCATGGGATCTGGTGGTTCCAGCAGCCATCACAGATGATTCTCATCTGCTACAATCATCATCATTTAACGTCTGCTTTCCACGCTAGCATGGGTTGGATGATTTGACTGAGGACTGGTGAAACCAGATGGCTACACCAGGCTCCAATCTGATCAGTTTCTACAGCTGGATGCCCTTCCTAATGCCAACCATATATATATATATATATATATATATATATATATATATATATATATATATATGCATGTATGTATGTATGTATATATGTGCTTTTAAGTAGTATGCATCTATACAAGAGGACCTCTCAGTGTAACTAACATAGTAATGAGTGTTCCAACAATTCATCCACATTAAGATGGGTATAAAGATTGCTGCATTTTGGTATTAATACTGCATCTGCTGCTAATATTCACACACACACATGCACACTCACACACACACACACACACACACACACACACACACATATATATGAGGGTAATAAATAAAAATAATTTATTACCAGTGGTTTGCATGTGTAATAAAAGTCATAAAACATAACATATTTTTATATATAAGAGTGTATAAGGACTTATACACTGAGAGAAAACCCTTGACAGGACATCTTACATGCTAAAAAGGGCAGTTAAACCCAAACCACTAAAAAAAAAAAGAATTCTTAAGGCAACGCTGTTAATGGCACTAAAGTGAATAGAATAAAGAATTTATTAATCCCATACTCAAGTTTTGCTATTAATAGCCAAATAAATTAATTTCGTATCCGTAGCTCTTCAGTGGGATCACTAAAGAATGTATAATTATGTAGCTTTAATACATACCAAAAAAATGTGCGCAAGACAGCTCCATCCTTATACATTATGGATTCAAATTTAGTGTGCAAGCATAGACACATAGTACAGCAGTAAATAGATTTAAACTGAATAATATATGTGAACCACTGGTAATAAATTATTTTAATTTATAACCTTCATATTTACACAATAAAATTTTCCATTTCTGAGGCCATATAGTACACAGTTTAAATTTATTTACTGCTGGACTATGTGACTATGCTTGCTATTAATAGCAAAACTCAAGTATGGGATTAACTATTTTTTTATTTCATTCACTCTAGTGCCATTAACAGCGTTGCCTTAAGAATTATTTTTTTTCAAAGTTTGGGTTTAACTGCCCTTTTTAGCATGTAAGAAGTCTTGTGGATAAATCTTTATACATTCTTATGTATAAAATATATATATGTAAATATATATTTATTTATATATATATATATATATATATATATACATATATATATATATATATTTATATTTATATATAAATATATATGTATGCATATATATATATATATATTTGTGTATTTACATATAAATATATATATATATATTTATGTGTGTGTGTGTGTAAAGACAAGGTATAAATAATAGCCATTGTAAATTTTTCTTTATTGCAATAAATTTTCATCATCCTCCAATAGACATTGTTCTTAAACCATAGTACAAAGATAAAAAAAGCCATTATTTTACTATAATAAAGAAAAGTGTGTAATGACCATTATTTATGCCTTGTCTTATATATTACTCTGTGTAAAACTCAGTATAACTGACATGCAACCATGGATTTGCAATATAGAATGGTGATAAACTATGGCCTCACATCTTGCAACAAGAACATGTCGAGTTC
>NC_142938.1:62956930-62971930 GCF_046866305.1 Octopus bimaculoides | reverse complement strand
TTTATAGCTACATTTAAACTCTCCAAGTAGAAAGGAAGAATACAAAAAAAAACATTTTGACTTAGCCAGACCATACAGGCTAGTAAATAATTCTAAGCAGATTTTTAACTGTCACTGATTTTATTTGTTTTTTTGTTTCTGATTTATGGGTCATCTTATCAGACCTAGTGATTCAAAGCTTAAGAGGGCACTAGCATTTTCTTTGTAGGGAAAGGGAAAGGGGTAAACAATATAGACAGTGAACATGGATGATATAGTTATAAAATTTCTTTGGGTTTAGTGACAAACTACTATAGTAGAATTGTTACAATTTAGCAATTCAGATGATAATCCAACCTAAGGTTCACTTTGCAATCATATGGTTTCAGATTCAGTGCCACTGCATGACACCTTGGGTAAGTGTCTTCCACTACAGCCCCCAGGTAGACCAAAGTTTTGTGTTTTGTGAGTAAATTTGGTCAATGAACATATATATACCCCCACTTTAATGTAGATGCTCTGCTTAGACAAACTATACTGTAGTAGCTGGCATGAAAGAAACTCTCATGCGTGCATGTATATATGTATCTATGTGTATTTGTCTTGGTGTTTGACAACTGGTACTGGTTTGTTTATGTCCCTATAGCTTTTCAACATCAAATGGAAAATCAAAGTTATTTGGGAAACGTGACCAATAGAATAAATAAAATACCAGACTTACAAATAAAGTACTGAGATCACTAAGCTCGACTAAAACCCTTCAAGGTGGTGCTCCAGCATGGCTGCAGTCTAACGACTGAAGCAAGTAAAAGATAAAAGATATCTATTTATCTCTATATTAATTCATTTATGGTTATTGCCTTGAAGTAATAATATATTGGAGTTTAATGTTTACTGTATTAAAGAATCAAGCTCTTAAATTCAGTGGATATATTTTTATAGTGCCTAAGCACTAATTAAATATTCTGAATTATGTGTGCGTGTGCACATGTGTGTGTACATACAATATATATATACTTATATACATAATGTATATGATACATGTATATACATATATGTGTGTGTGTGTATATATATTGTATATATAAACAATAACAAGGAAAATGAAGAATGGAGAATTTATTTAGTATATATATATACATACATATATATACATACATATATATATATATATATATGTATGTATGTATGTATGTATGTATAAATATATTTATAGAACGTATATATTATATATGTTAGTGTGTCTGTCTGTGTGTGTGCTTGTGTTTGTTTATTTGCCACTACTTGGCAACTGGTGTAAGTTTGTTTACAACCCCTGTAACTTAGCAGTTCTGCAAAAAGGAGATTGAAATAATAAGTAGTAGAGAGAAAATAATAAACAGAAGAAAGAGATAAACAAACAGCGGGGTTCATTTTTATCAACCCCACTACACAACTACGACCACTTTTTACTGATGCCCCAGCATGGCCACTGTCCAATAAATAAAGCAAATACAAAGAGTAACCGTAGTAGGTTTTTTTTCCTGATTGAATTTTAACCTATTGATAAATAGTGCTTTGGATTTTTCTCTTCACTGACGAAATACCTTAGCCCTGGGCAACAGTTAGCACCTGAGAAGGTTAGGGAATGGCATGTACTTATACCACCATAATTATACTTCCTTCACTCTGAGGAAATCTAAACCATATTGATTTCTAACATTGGTGTAAAGCTACACAATGTATTTTTGGAAGGAAGTATGTAGTCAATTCCGTCATTCCCAGTACTTGACAGAATTCCGTCATTCCCACTGTTATTTTGTTCGTTTTTCTTTTGTTGACCTCAATGAGGTAGGCTTTAACCTTTGTGTTTCAAATATAGAATGCATTTTCATTTGACATTACAATTCTGATGAATTCATCGCCAAACTATATTAATAAAATAAAGCAACTTACCATACTACTACTACTATTACTACTACTACTACTACTGATGATGATGATGATGATGATTCTGCTTCTGCTGCTGCTACTACTGCTGCTACCTCTAAATTTCAGGTCTTGTTTCTCAAATTGTGCCAAAATTTGAAAACATTATTATTATTATTATTCAGTAGTTTTATTTTTATAACATGCTTTCACTTCACTACCGAGCGCAGCTCTGTGCGCCTTGGGTATGTGCTGTGGTTTGCTGTGATGCTCTTATGGTTACTGTATTGAAAGTGTTTTGCATAGGATGTGTGCAGTGCCCAGTAGTGCAATTTTCTGTATGTTATATATATTTGTAAGTCCTGGTGTTTTTGTTATGTATTTGTCTAAATATTTTTTTTATTATACCTAAGGCGCCTACTATGATAGGAATTGTTTCTCTTTTTAGATTCCACATTCAAGTTACCTCTATTTCCAGGTCTTTGTATTTTGAAAGTTTCTCCATTTCTTTTAGACAAACGTTATCATCTGCTGGTATTGATACATCAATTAGAAAGCATTTTTTTCCTTCACAATCTTTGACAACTATATCTGGTCTATTTGCTTTAATTTCTCTATCTGTGTGTATTATTATTATTATTATCATTATTATTATCATCATCATCATCATCATCATCATCATCATCATCATCATCATCATCATCATCATCATCATCATCATCATTATTATTATTATTATTATTATTATTATTAAGGCAGTGAGCTGGCAGAATCATTAGCATGCCAGGCAAAGTGCCTAGTGGCATTTCATCCATCTTTACATTCAGGGTTCAAATTCCACTGGGGTCAACTTTGCCTTTCATTCCTTCCAGGTTGATAAATTAAAAGTACCAGTAAAACACTGGGGCTGATGTAATCAACTAATTCCCTCCCACAAAATTTCAGACCTTGTGCTTATTGTAGTAAGGATTAATATTATTATTATTATGATCATTATTATTGAGTGAGAGAGCAGCACATGCCATCAAAATGACACAGGGTACAAATATACGAAGCTCAATGACTACCTGTTATTATTGTTATTACTGTTATTATTATTATTATCATTATTATTATCATTATTATTATTATTATTATTATTATTATTATTATTATTATTATTAATATTATTATTATTATTATTATTATTATTATTATTATTATTATTATTATTATCATTATTACAAAATTATTATTAACATAGGTAACTTTGGAATTGGAAGGTGAGCAGTCAGTTATATCAATGCCTTAGTTTTGATTGGTACTTTGTTTATACATACACATACATGGAAAAACAGAAGGCTATGTCAGCCTCTGTGTGGAGGCACATGGTCTAGTGAGTAGAGCAGTGGACTCACAGTTGAGGGATCATGGGTTCGAATTTCATACCGGGCGATGTGTGTGTTTATGAGCAAAACACCTAAAGCTCCACACGACTCTGGCAGAAGAAGGTAATGCCAAACTTCTGCTGACTCTTTCACCACAACTTTCTCTCATTCTCTCTTCCTGCATCTAGCAGCTCACCTGAGACAGACCAGCATCCCATCCAGGTGGAGAACCTATATGCCAATGAAACTGGGAAACCGGCCCTTATGAGCCAAGCATAGTTTGAGAAGGAACAAACAACAGCAACACCATGTCAGCCTCTGCAAATGAGATGGAAATACAGATTGTAGTCTCTGGCTGATTTTGAGCTGGAATAAATGGTGCCTTTGCATCTTAGTATCCAACTTCTCAATTCTTAATGTGAACTGCACAGAAAATGGTGTGCTTTCATTTGTCTCTGCTTTTGCTCTTACTAACCTCGCAGTTACAAGCAGTAGTTGAGGGCACAGTTGCAGAAATAGCCATGAAATTCACTTAGGAAGTGAATTGTCATTTCTTTTGTTTTCCTGTTTTGTAACTAGCTCTGTGTCTACAATGTGAAGGCACATGGCCTAGTATTTAGGGTATTGCACTTGCAATTGTAATGTCATGGTTTCAATTCCTAGACTGAGCAGTACATTGTGTTCTTGAGCAAAACACTTCATTTCATGCAGCTTCAGTGCACTCAGCCAGGCAATGAGTAACCCTGCAATGGACTAGCATCCCAATCAGCTGGAAGAGAGATGTTGTGATCTTAATCACTTATACACACAGGAAACTGAGTAACTAGCCCTACGAGTCCTAGGAGTCCTGACTCATGACATGAATGTCCAGGGGACTCATTTTACTGTATCTACAAACATTCAGGGGAAACAGCATGTTCACTGCTATTACCATTGTAACTAGTGCACCTCTGCTCATTACTACTGAGCTGGCCATATTGAATTATTAATAAACAAAGCATGACAGATGTTTGGAAATATATACATATGCAATAAAATGCGGAAGGACAAACTCTCTTTTCCATGCCAGTTAATGAGTTGAGTATCTGAATATTCCTAAACCTTTTGTCAATGCGGGAGGAGGAAAAAGAATTAAAACTTTTTCCGCCATTAAATAATTTATGAGGAAATCACTTAAGTGGATGTCTTTGAAATGCGTTTCCACAGCAAATATATACAAAAGGGGTGGTGGTGGTGTTGGTGGTGGTGGTGTGATATTGATGTAACAACAATAATAAAAATGACGATAATGATGATGATGATAGCAATAATAACAACAATAATAACAAACAATTATAACACACAATTAGGAGAGATTTGATGTGATATGTAATGAGATACAGGTTGACTTTGTTTATTGAACTGAACAATATTTCAACAGTATGTCTGTGTCCTTCAGGTTCGAAACAAAACAGGAATAAGGAAAAATGAAAAATACACTTGAAAGGCAAGATTTCAAAATTTCAACAGGGCTGTCATGTGTGCCTTCCTCAGTAAAATGATGTCATCAAGTTTTGTTTGTTTACGACCAGTTAAAGAAAGAAAGAAAGAAAGAAAGAAAGAAGGAAGGAAGGAAGGAAGGAAGGAAGAAGGAAGGAAGGAAGGAAGGAAGGAAGGAAGGAAGGAAGGAAGGAAGAGAAAGAAAGAAAGAAGGAAGGAAGGAAGGAAGGAAGGAAGGAAGAGAAAGAAAGAAAGAAAGAAAGAAAGAAAGAAAGAAAGAAAGAAAGAAAGAAAGAAAGAAAGAGAGAGAGAGAGAGAGAGAGAGAAAGAAAGAAAGAGAGAGAAAGTCAAAAAGCTTTGTATAAATCTGATGGGAATCTTCTATGATTTTGTTCTTCCCCCCAGGGTGTGACAGACATTAGAAACCCACTGAAATATTTATCTTCACGTGTTTTAAGGACTGAAAGTTCAGCGGAGTCTAAACAATTTCTAAGAATATGTACTTTCAGGTGTTCATCAAAGTTACAGCTGCTTGATGTAAACTGCTCAGCAAGGTCCATTCAAGTAATGTTCTTGTACCTGGCATCATACCTGTGCCTGTTAAATCTTTTGTTTAATTTTTTTCTGTTGTGCAGTCAACATAGATCAAGTTGTGTTTGGTGCATTCAGCCACATACACCAAAATGGGAATCATTACAGGTCTCACCTTGTGTAAAAATCATAGCATTTCTGCTAGAATTTGTGATGGAAATGACTTCATTGAAGCTGTTTGCCAAATGAACAAGGCTTACCTCTCTGCTTTTAAGAGTACAACATCCAGAAAACTCTTTTGAGGTTTTGGTTATGATTAGAGGTACTTGTTACTTTTTGTTTTATATTCTTGCTACATCTAAAGGCTAACAATAAGCAGGTGAGGAAACGTTTCTTTGTAATGAGGATATTTTTGTGATACATGTTGATAACTGTCATGCAACACTTTCGAAATGCCAGCAAAATTTTGGTACAAGTTCATAACTAATGGAATTTGGTCAGAAATTTTGCTTTGACTGCTATAATTAGGCATGGAAGTCTGACATTTATAGTTAATTTTAGCTATGTCACTTGCAATTTCCTTCAATCAGGATTCACCATAACCATGTTTGATGTAATGGCATTCAAAATAATTTGCATGTTTCTAGAAATCTCCTGTCAATACAAATCCATTTTATTCTTAAAAATCAGGACTTTGGAGTTGGCTGATTGCTTGGTTTTGGATGATCAGAGCGATGTGTTATTAAAATGACAGATAAAGTGGAGGGGTGATATTGTAATTATGGACAAAGATGAGTACATTTCAGTTTGTGAAGAATCTTTAAGTGACAAAATATTTTATGAAGAATTACCAATTCCCAATTACAGAAAAGAACTTGACAAAATGGTTTTGACGATGGAAGAAAACAACTTTATAAATGACATTGAATCTAAATAAAACATTGCAGTCAGAGCAAAGAACACCTGTATTTTATGGTCTTCAAAAAGTACACATAACAATTGAAAAATTTCCTCCATTGCAGCCAATTTGTAGCAGATGTGAAAGTAGCATAGCCAAAATTTTGGTGGGGTTGAATGGCTTTTTGCTTCCTGCAACAAATAGATTCAGCTCTCTTTTTCTTTTTTTTTTTTATATATATGTTTCTGTCATTAGACTGTGGCCATTCTGGGGCATGGCCTTGAAGAATTTTTAGTTGAATGAATCAACCCCAGTACTTATTTTTAAGCCTGGTACTTATTCTGAGTGCTCGGCCTTGTTTGCTCTGGTTGATTCTGTGGAGAGCCTGTTGTCAGAGGTCTCACAGGGTCTCTTTCCACACATTATGAGCTTTGATAATTGGTTTTTGTTGTTGCTGTTGTTGCTGAACTGCTAAGTTATGGGGACATAAACACACCAACACAGGTTGTCAAATGGTAGTGTTGGGACAAATACAGACACAAAGACACATACCTACATACAGACACATACACATGCACACACACAAACACAAATAAGTGGGTACTGAAAAGTTCTTGGTTTTAAGGGTATCACAAAAGGCATGTTGGAGGCCCAACCTTCTGTATTCTTTTACAGGACTTAGAAAAACTGAAGGACTGCTGCGATAAATGAGTGAAGCTGAGAGATGAATACATTAAATAAAATCATAATTAGCTGATTCTCCTGTATTTTCTTTTACTCAAAGCCAGGAACTTTTCAGCACCCCTCGTATGTATATACATACATACATACATGCATACATACATACATATATATATATATACTCTTTACTCTTTTACTTGTTTCAGTCATTTGACTGCGGCCATGCTGGAGCACTGCCTTTAGGCGAGCAAATTGACCCCAGGACTTATTCTTTGGATGCCCAGTACTTATTCTATCGGTCTCTCTTGCCGAACCTCTAAGTTACAGGGACGTAAACACACCACCATCAGTTGTCAAGCGATGTTAGGGGAACAAACACAGACACGCAAACATATAGACACACATACACACACATATATATATATATATATATATATATATATATATATACATATATACGACGGGCTTTTTTTCAGTTTCCGTCTACCAAATTCACTCACAAGGCTCTGGTCGGCCCGAGGCTATAGTAGAAGACACTTGCCCAAGGTGCCACACAGTGGGACTGAACTCAGAACCATGTGGTTGGTAAGCAAGCTACTTACCACACAGCCACTCCCGCACCTATATATATATATATATATATATATATATATATATATATATATATATATATATATATATATATAATTTTTTTACTTGTGAAGTCATTCACTCATAAATATCATCACACACAACATGGACAAAATAATAACAATAATGATAATAATAATAATAATAATAATAATAATAATAATAATAATAATAATAATAATAATAACAACAACAACAACAATAGCAATAACAACAGCAACAACAAAAAACAATTATCAAAGCTCATAATGTGTGGAAAGAGACCCTGTGAGACCTCTGACAACAGGCTCTCCACAGAATCAACCAGAGCAAACAAGGCCGAGCACTCTGACGAGTAAAACAATAATAATAATAATAATTTGCAACATTGGCCCTAAAGCCAGAAATTCAGAAGAGATTGATTAATTAACTTGACCCCAGGGCTTGGTTGGTACTTCATTTTATTCCAAAGAATAAAATGACCCAAAAAAAATGGATGAAAGACAAAGTTGATCTCATCGCAATTTGAGTAACAAAGACCCTGCAAGGCATTTTGTCATCCGTCCACGACATTAATAATTCAGTTCGTATGGCGGCGGTGGCGGCGGCAGCAGCAGCAGCAGCAGCAGCAGCAGCAGCAGCAGTAGTAGTAGTAGTAGTAGTTGTAGTAGTAGTGGTCGTGGTGGTGGTTGTGGTGGTGGTGGTGGTAGTAGTAGTAGTAGTAGTAGTAGTAGTAGTTGTAGTAGTAGTGGTCGTGGTGGTGGTGGTGGTAGTAGTAGTAGTAGTAGTAGTGGTCGTGGTGGTGGTTGTGGTGGTGGTAGTAGTAGTAGTAGTAGTAGTAGTAGTAGTAGTAGTAGTAGTAGTAGTAGTAAAGTAAATTGCTTATTTTATAAATATTAATTATTTTGTAGTGTGTTAAGATAAAGAACACAAAAAAATCTATTCGAAAATTTTAAATGCAAAAATATTCATTTTCATCCTTAACAAACTAAATGTTGTCATTACTACAAACACACAAAGAAGTGATGTTTACACCAACATAGTTCAAAGTTTATATGAGGTATTGTTGGATCAGTTGGCTGCCATCATGTTTCTTGGGGTTACCTGCTTAGGATGTTTGCTGTCATCTTCTTCGTCGTCCATTGTTTTGGTGTTGTGACACTGCTTAGTTCTGTTTGGTGGTTCAATGCTACTGTCGGATGTGTAGTGGATAAAATGCACTGAATATATACTTTTCTACTCTAGCACAAGGCCTGAAATTTTTTGGGAGGGGGCTAGTCTATTAGATTGAACCCAGTATGCAATTTATTGACCCTTCTAAAAGGATGAAAAGCAAAGTTGACCTCGCCAGTGCCACCAAACTAGCTCCCATGCAGGTAGCACATAAAAATACCTTTTGAGCGTGGTCGTTGCTAGAACCACCTGACTGGCCCTTGTGTCAGTGGCACGTAAAAGTACCCACTACACTCTCAGAATGGTTGGTGTTAGGAAGGGCATCCAGCTGTAGAAACTTTGCCAAATCAGATTGAGCCTTGTGCAGCCTCTGGCTCACTAGTCCTCAGTCAAACCGTCCAACCCATGCCAGCATGGAAAGCAGACGTTAAACGATGATAAATGTAAAAACAGACAAAATATGTTCACTTTCAAAATAAATAGTTTTTGGGGTCTAACTTGCCAAATATAACAGTGGAATTTACTTTGTCTCTAGAACTAAAGAAATGTAAATGATGATTATATCATCTATTGTAATTGTATTATTCCATCTAGTAGTGTGCAACTCTGTACATCACAGCTTTGGACAGATAGAATCACTCTGTAGTAAGAAGCTTAATTTTAGTAATTACAAGTAAGATGCTGTAGTGCTGCAAGCAATGCTAGAATGATGTGTTCTAGGAAAGAATAGCTAACTTAACATTATGTGTATTGAAAAGTTTGTAGTATTTGTATGTAATCAGGACTACTGGAACATCTACAAATAAAAGATTCAACTCATGGAAGTGCCCCTCTAGTCTCTTATAGCTTTCTCTACGTATTTGTGGCTTTGTAAGAATGAGAGAATTTATCATTATTATTATTATTATTTTTTTTTTTTTTTTTTTTTATTATTATTATATAATGAAAGCTCACAGCTCATTTTGCTGGGTATGATGGAAAGTGTCAGCTGCCCACAGCCAGCATACTAAGGTGACATTACTAATTATTAATATTATTATTATTATTATTATTATTGAGTGAGAGAGCAGTGCATGCCATCAAAGTGACACTGTGGTAAAATATATGAAGCCCAATATACCCTTCATGATTACTTGTCTGATAAGGGTACACCAGGCACATGCAAAACAACCATATGTGCGTGACATGGTGATCTCATATCAAGATAAACAGCGCATAACCTTGCAGGTGGGGCTCAGTTAGAATTTTCTTCAGGTCAAGTAGCCCATCCTGCTCAAAAGGTCTCTGAATAAGGTTTGTTTAAAGATGTTGAAAAAAATACCCATGTTTCCAAAGGTGAATTATCCAAACCCCAAATAATTCCTCTCAACACATGGCTATGATGTTTCCCCACTACTTCTGCTCATGATCAAAGTTGCACATATTGTCAGCCACTACTAGTTAAGGTCAAACAAATCTGTGGTATTGAGCAGAATATTTGCTATAGCCCTATTATTATTATTATTATTATTATTATTATTATTATTATTATTATTATTATTATTATTATTATTATTGTTATTGTTTTTGTTGTTGTTATTAGTTTCCAGTTTAAATCTTTTTGAGGCTCTCCTTGCTTTTACTATATCCAGAGTCAACAAAATACATACCAGTCATATAGTGGGGTTAACTTTATCAGTAAGACGAATTTGTGCCAATGTTAGAAATCATTGTTATTTATTATCCAACGAGGAAGCCACAAAGTAATTGCTCAACCTGTTAGAAATAGCAACCTAATCTCCTCACATCACTAAATCTACTGTTTAAAAACATAGATGTCAGAAAAATGGTCATGATTGGAAGAGATTAAACCATTGATCTGATGGATCAAAGCTTAGCTGGTGTTAAAATAGCATTAATAATCATTACTTTTATTTTCACTGACAGCATAAACCAAAAGAATACATTGTTAGATTCTGTCCACGGAAGCACTTTTCTGATTATAACATCTGTTAATTCTCCTCCAGGGACTTTATTTAACTGTGGAAGGTTTTATTGTAATTAAAGCAATGAAGAAGACATTGAGTGCAAAAGGTGTCAGATGACAATATTAATACAGTGATCGACACCGGTTTCGCCTTTTATACATTTGTTATTGTTGTTCTGCTGTTCTCGCATTTTATTTTATCTTGGTCATTGCTGACGGAAATACACTGAACTGTCTTGAACTGTCTTCAACTGGAGATTTTTACATCTTGATTTATGGTACTCATCAATACACTAGTCAATATTGATCAAACACTTAACCTTTATTTACAATTTATATCAATCAGTGTATTGTCCAACTGTCCGCAGGCAGCAGGTTTTCACACACACTCACACGCACACACACACACACACACACACACACACACACATGCACATGTACACACACGCACACTGACACATTTATACACATAAATATATGTGTGTGTATATATATATATATATATATATATATATATGTTGATATATATATATATATCGATTGATGATGTATGTATATATGTATATATATATTTATCGATATATATATATATATATATACATACATATATGTATGTTTATATATGTGTGTGTGTGTGTGTGTGTGTATATATATATATATATATATATATATATATATATATATATATATATGCTTGCATGTATATGTGTGTAAGATAATACAAAAGAGAAAAAAGAATATAAAATATCACTGAATATATATACATAAATATTTTATTCAATCAGCAAAAGTTACGTAGTGACTTAAGGGCTGATAGCTTCGTGCATTAGCGCTTATCAAAGTTCGATAAGTTTGATGAGTGCCAATACGCAAAACTGTAATTTCTGCTGATTAAATAAAATACAAACACACACACACATGTGTATGCATGCACGCATATGTACGCATGCACAAACACACACATGCACACACACACACACACACACATGTATTTATAAGTATCCGATTGACAGAGTCACTAGAGACATCAGCTAGACTGGTTTGGAATTAAGATTCTAGTTCTCTATGTTCTGGTTTTAAGTCTTGATGGGGTCAGCTTTGCATTCTATTCTTTTGGCAATCAACACCTGTATGGGTTTGATTCTCTTTATCATCCATAAAAGCACATCTGCAAGATCTCAGGATCAATACCAAAGTAACTGACCCATTGACAATGTGTATACATTAAGTATGATGCATAGATGGCTATTCCTGTATTATTCAATCTCACAGCCATTATACTTCATCATCATCATCATCGTTTAACGTCCGCCTTCCATGCTAGTAGCATGGGCTGGACGATTTGACTGAGGACTGATGAACCAGATGGCTACACCAGGCTCCAATCTGATCTGGCAGAGTTTCTACAGCTGGATGCTCTTCCTAACACCAACCACTCCGAAAGTGTAGTGGGTGCTTTTACGTTCCACCGGCATGAGGGCCAGTCAGGCGGTACTGGCAACAGCCATGCTCAAAATGGTGTTTTTTACGTGCCACCTGCACAGGAGCCAGTCCAGTGGCAATGGCAACAACCTCGCTCGAATGTTTTTTCACATGCAAGTAAGGCGACGCTGGTAATGATCACGCTCAAATGGTGCTATTTACATGCCACTGGCATGGGAGCCAGACAGCTGCTCTGGCAATGATCACGCTCAGATGGTGCTCTTAGTGCTCAACTGGTACAGGTGCCAGTCATCGAATTTGGTTCAATGCTTCCATTATTGGCCTGGTGAGTTGGCAGAGCCATTAGCATTCTAGACAAAATGCTTAGCAGCACTTCATCCAACTTTATGCTGTTAGTTGAAGTTCTACCGAGATTGACTTTGCCTCTAAATCTTTCAGGGTCGATGACACAGGTACCAGTTAAACACTGGCATCAATGTAATCAACTAGCCCCCACCTCTCCCTCTAAAATTTCAGGCCTTGTGCTTATTATAGAAAGGATTATTGGCACAGAGCATGAATTCGTATTTTGGAGCATGGATAAGTTAAATGATTAACCATTTAGCATTCAGATTACTCTCTCAAATGTAATATTTATTTATTCACAATATTTTGAATTAAGCATTCTTTCATAATTTTGGGATTTCAACATTTTGACTGTTTATGCTTAGCATGACATTTTACCTCTGAATTTGCGTGTGTAAACTGGGAATGCATACAATGAGCTTCTCTTCCCTAGGTGTATGGAAAACACTCAGCGAGAAATGGAAGAAAATTTGAAGAAAGAAGAAAAAAACAACATAATAATAATAATAATAATAAATTCTCTCATTCTTACAAAGCCACAAATATGTAGAGAAAGCTATAACAGACTAAAGGGGCACTTCTATTATTATTATTATTATTAGGTGGTCTATAGTTTCAATCTCATGGTTACAGAATTGGCATTTTGGGTCAGCTCCATTTTTTATCACATTGGCTTGGTAGTTCCGGGTTAATAAGCTTTGGTCTTGAGCAGCTAATATGAAACCTTCACTCTCTGCTTTTAGCCCTGAGCTTTGTAACCATAGATCTATCTATATAGAGATAGATAGATATAGATCATACATGCATACACACACACATATATACATATAGATATACATAAAGACACACACAGGTAGATAGATTTAGAGACATATATATATATATATATATATATATATCAACTTTAAATAGAGCTCAAAATTGATTTGTGAGTTTTTTGCTAAGATTGTTAACAGATACTATATTTTTTACCAAATTTTTTGGTTAAAAAATATATATTTAATATATATATATATATATCATCATCATCATCATCATCGTTTAACGTCCGCTTTCCATGCTAGCATGGGTTGGACGATTTGACTGAGGACTGGTGAAACCGGATGGCAACACCAGGCTCCAGTCTGATTTGGCAGAGTTTCTACAGCTGGATGCCAACCACTCAGAGAGTGTAGTGGGTGCTTTTACGTGTCACCCGCACGAAAACGGCCACGCTCGAAATGGTGTCTTTTATGTGCCACCCGCACAAGCCAGTCCAGGGGCACTGGCAACGATCTCGCTCGAAAATCCTATGGGAGCCAGTCAGGCGGTACTGGCAACGGCCACGCTCAAAATGGTGCATCTCATGTGCCACCCGCACAAGAACCAGTCCAGGGCCACTGGCAACGATCTTACTTGGCTTGCCGGGTCTTCTCACGCACAGCACATTTCCAAAGGTCTCGGTCAGTAGTCATCGCCTCGGTGAGGCCCAATGTACGAAGGTCTTGCCTCACCACCTCAGCCCAGGTCTTCCTGGGCTTACCTCTTCCACGGGTTCCCTCAACTGTTAGGGTGTGGCACTTTTTCACGCAGCTATCCTCATCCATTCTCACCACATGTCCATACCAGCGCAATCGTCTCTCTTGCACGCCACAACTGATGCTTCTAATGTTCAGCTTTTCTCTCAAGATACTTACACTCTGACGGGTATTCACATTGACATTACACATCCAACGGAGCATACTGGCTTCATTCCTTGCGAGCTTATGTATGTCCTCAGCAGTTACAGCCCATGTTTCACTACCATGTAGCATGGTTGTTCGTACGCATGCGTCATACAGTCTGCCTTTTACTCTGAGTGAGAGTCCCTTTGTCACCAGCAATATATATATATATATATATATATATATATATATATATATATATATATATATATATATACTTTATTTTGCTTTTAAATAAAGCATATTACTCTACCTCTGGTATTTGAGTACTCTTTTTTCCACCTTGTTGCACATTTCATGTGCTTACTCCAGTATATATATATATATATATATATATATATATATATATATATATATATATATATATATATATACATATATATATACAGGAGACACCTGAGAGTTGTTTTGTTGAATAACTGAGGCTTTCATGATGTAAAACAGACGAATTATAATTATTGCTGTGAATAAATATATCAGCCTATTTTAATTTATTGCCAGATGATATAGTGGTCATCTCCATCAAATAGGTGAAGTGAAACAATACAGAATTAAATGGTCCATTCAGATTTGAACTCATAATCCAAGAAGAAGTAGCTTAATACGTTTTTCTTTTTTTTTTTTTTGTAATCCAAGGAATTTCCTATTATGCAGCTCAATCAACAACGCTTTCTTGTTCTCAAAAAAAAAAAAGTTGTGTGTGTGTGTTTGTCACTCACCAGCACTTGACAACCTGTGGAGGTGTGTTTATGTCTCCATAACATAGCAGTTCGGTAAGAGAGAATGATAGTATAAGTACCCGGCTTACAAAAAAAATGAGTATTGAAGTTAATTCATTTGATTAAAACATCTCCAAGGCGGTGCCCCAGCATGACACAGATTGACTTTGAACTCCGCTGTGCATGGACACTAAGTGTT
>NC_142938.1:62916930-62951930 GCF_046866305.1 Octopus bimaculoides | reverse complement strand
AGAGACAAATCTGGAAACGCTTGGATTTTCAGGCAAAAGAAAACATCAGGAAACATATATTTTATAAATACAGTTTGTCAATGTAACATTAAAATATGCAAGAATTTTCTAAAGTTCAACATCACTTATCATTGATGTTATCCAAATTCCATTGATGGAGTTTTGTTTATTTGTTACAAACCAGCTACTTTCTTCTAGGACGAACTCTAATTTGAGTTCTAAACAGTCAGTAAACAACCAGATTTTCTATGATAATGCTAACTATAACAACGAAACTCTTAAACAGAGTAGATCTTATGAGAAAATAGTCTCTATGCCTGAATGCAAGCACATAAACAAAGCACATATAACAAACAAATTACAGGCTGACAATGAAAATAACACTACCTTTTTTCCTTAGCACTGCTAAAACAAACAGAACGCAGATAATTTAAATAAAGGGAGGACAAGTAATAAACCTAAAACAAGAAGTGAATAAGGATTATAATAATCATTATGATAATCATGATACTACAAAAATATAATGCAATTAGCGTATTTTAACGTGTATAAGAACCCATTTTTGTCTAAAATTAAGTTTAAAAATATGGGAGTTTCTTATACATGGATAGTTTAATAATCCCTTACAAAACCTTTATTGTAAATTTTAAGTCCAAGAAATATGGAGGTTCCTGATACACAAGGGTTCCTTATACACATTAAAATATGGTAGATAGTAAGTTATTGGTTTCAAATTTTGGCACAAGGCCAGCAAGTTCAGGGGAGTGTTGCCTGGGAAAACATGGTCTTGGTAAAACCATGTGCAATGCACTGATTTTCCTGCAGTTATGCAATGAATATAATCTGATTACATCAACCCGAATGTTTAGCTGGTATTTATTCTATTAACCTTGAAAGGATGAAAGGTAAAGTTGACCTTGACAGAATTTGAACCCAGAACATACAAACATGACAAAATGCTGCTAAGCATTTTGCCCGATGTGTTAACGATTCTTCCAGCTCACTGCTTTTAAATAATTAGTAAACTATTACCAAGAATAAACTAAGATTAAATAATACACCTATTTAAATAGTAAAATAGAAGTAAATATTTCTTGTAAAACTTAAGTAAAAAGACTTTCTTTGGTCATGAATGACCATGGGATTGCACCTAGAAAGATCCCCTCCAAGTTCCCCTAGAAAGTTCCCCTCCAAGGCACAAGTCCAGGCAAGGTTGTTTATGGAAGACCAGCAGTCGCCCATGCATATCAGCCTCCCCTCTCCATACCACCAATGTTATCCAAGGGAAAGACAAAGGTTGATGCAGCTTGGCACCAGTGATATTACAACTCATTTCTACAGCTGAGTGAACTGGAGCAACGTGAAATAAAGTGTCTTGCTCAAGAATATAACACAGCCCAGCCTGGGAATAGAACTCACAACCACATGATTGTGAGCTTGACACTCTAACCACTGAGCCATCCATCTTCACATATATAACTATTTATGTAACAATGAATGCTATTAATTCCCTTTCTATTAGCCTACCTTCCACACCTGTACATATATTAAAGGTAACTACAAGTGATATCTCTAAAATTCACGAAGATAGTGTGGTAAGAAGTTTGCTTCTCAGCCATATGGTTCCAGGTTCAGTCCCACTGCATAACACCTTGGGCAAGTGTCTTCTACTATAGTTTCAGGTTGACCAAAACCTTGAGTGTGGATTTGGTATATGGAAACTGAAAGAAGCCTGTCATATATACACACACATTTGTGTGTGTGTGTGTGTGCGCGCGCGCGTGTATGTGTATGTATGTATGTGTGTATGTCTGTGTGTGTGTGTGTGTGTGTGTCTGTGTGTATATGTTTGCTTTCCACCACCATCGCGACCACCACCATCACCACCACCACCATCACCACCACTGCCACCACCACCACCACCACCGCCAGAATTACTACTAGACTATTACTTTCGCACTACCACCCTAACCTCTGCCATCATCACAATACTCTCACAACCACCACCGTGAACCCACTATTATTACTATTACACTACTCCCACCACCACCACCATCACCGCTATCACGCTATTACTGTCATATCATTGCGACCATCACATCACTATCACACTACTACTACTACATCACTATCACGCCATACACCACCACTACTATTACTAATATCATCACCACTACTGCCACAACCAGTGCACAACCACCTCCACCACCACTGTCACCATGACCACCATCACCACGACCACCATCACCACCACTACCGCAATTACTCTCCCGCCTCACCGCCACTGTCACACAATTATTACCGTACCACCATACTGCAACCTTTACCATGACGACCACTCTCACGCCGTAATCACATCACTATAGAAATTAATGATTATCACACCTACTTCATGACCAGCACACCTACTACTACTACTACTACCACCACCACTAATACTACTACTATTACTACTACTACTATTCCTGCTGCTGCTGTTTCCACCACTGCCACCACCACTATTGCTGCTGCTGCTGCTAAATGCAACAATAGCACAACTGAAATGCCAAAAGTTTGAAAATTATTAAATCTGAAAATTTTTGTTGGTGTTTTTGCTGTCTGCGAAATTAGGACGTCATTAAATCTTCGTTAATTAAGTATACTTTCTTGCTAAAGCCGAGGTGTTTCAGACAACACGGAACAAACACCTGGGAGACAATAGCGATTCCTTTTTAATTAGACACAAGTCTTATAGTTCACTGCTGCTGCTGTTGAAGTTGGGGTGGGTGAGGTGCAGAGGTAATTAATTTCACTTTGTTGGATTAGTGTAAGTATTGTAGCCTAGTGGTTAAGATGTTGAAATCATGACCAAAAGAGCATGAGGTTTCAATTCTTGGACTGGGTGATACGTTGTGTCCTTGAGCATGGGACTTCATTTTTGTCACTGCTCTAAGTACATTATTTCTTTAGCAATGAGCATCAGCTGGGGTGCTGGTGCAGTTCTCTCTCCTTCTTAGGTATTCCCCTGGATCATAGGTGAGTGCTTGGAGGGGGCCTGTGAGGGACCTGTGAGGGGCCTGTGAAAATGTCTGTGCCTGCTCATGACTTCTGTGTCTGCTCAAGACTACACAAGCACCTCAAACAACTAGCAAAGTATGGCATGTGCTACCAAGCTATACTCACTCACAAGTAATGGCTAGCTGTACCTTGTTATAATACTAGGAAAAAATTTATGGTCAGCTGAACAGTAAGGGCTTGGTGGAGGTGGTCACAATATAGGAGAAGTGAGTAAGTGAGCTGGAAGGTTTTTGTGGAAGTAGCGCCAAACCAGCACTGGCAAAGCAACCCTTTAGCATTTAAACTGGTTAAAGTATTTTACCTGTTTTATGTTCAGACTGGCCAGATCCAACCTCTCACACCTACTCAGCAATGTCATTCTAAATATCACTGACCACATCATCAAAATCCCCGGGCTACAAAATAATGTGTGATTAATTCAAAACAATGTGAATGGTTCAGTGGTTAGGGTATTTGGCGTATGGTCATAAGATCAAGAGTTCGATTCCTGGAGCACATTGAGTCCTTGAGCAAGACACTTTATTTCATGTAGCTCCAGTGCACTCAGCTGGCAAAGACAAGTAGTACCTGTATTTCAAATGGCCAGCCTTGTCACATTCTGTGTGTCACTGAATTTCCCTGGGAACCACATTAAAGGGTACGTATGTGTGTCTATGGAGTGCTCAGTCACTCACACATTAATTTCATGAACTGGCTGCTCTGTTGATTAGATCAACTGGAACCCTTATTGTCATAACTGGTGGAATGCCAGTTAGAATTTAATTAGACATTTGACAGAGTAGTCTGAATGCTAAAGAGTTAATTTCTTAACAAAGGTATTCCAGCCTTGACCATCTCATCATTTCAGACATACATTGTTGTTGTTGGCACTCCGTCGCTTACGACATCGAGGGTTCCAGTTGATCCAATCAACGGAACAGCCTGTTCGTGAAATTAACATGCAAGTGGCTGAGCACTCCACAGACACGTGTACCCTCAAAGTAGTTCTCTGGAATATTCAGCGTGACTAAGTGTGACAAGGCTAACCCCTTTGAATTACAGGCACAACAGAAACAGGAAGTAAGAGTGAGAGAAAGTTGTGGTGGAAGCGTACAGCAGGGTTCGCCACCATACCCTGCCAGAGCCTCGTGGAGCTTTAGGTATTTTCGCTCAATAAACACTCACAACACCCGGTCTGGGAATCAAAACCGCGAGTCCGCTGCCCTAACCACTAGGCCATTGCGCCTACACATTCCAGACATAGCTATTATAGTCATTATCCAATGTATCCTTTTTTTTTTTATTTGAGGGAGATTTGACAGTTATTTCTATAAGTAAGCAGAAAAACATAGAAATTGTCTCACAGGCTCAACTTGTCATTATGGTATGTTGGTGTAGACTTCCTTGACAAGAATTCTCATTAGCGCTAATGACATTTCTGCTCATTAGAGTTATAACTTCAATTGAATTTGCCTAGCTCAGAAGTTGCATGTCTTTTAAAGGGGTTCCCCTTTGACAAACTACTGCAGTTACAAGTGTCTAACAACATGCATACATTAAGTATGTGATGGTGTCATGTAAAAAGCACCCAAGCTGGTACCACGTAAAAGGTACTGATGCCGGTGTCATAAAAAGTACTCAGTATACTCTGTAAGCTGTTTGGCGTTAAGAAGGGCATCCAGCTTTGAAACCATGCCAAAACAAAATTAAAGCCCAGTGCAGCAGCTTACTGACATGCCAGCTCTTGTCAAATTGTCCAACCCATACCAGCATGGAAAATGGACATTAAATGATGATGATGATGATGAGGATGATGAGGATGATGATGACAACGATGATGACGACGATGATGACGACAACGGCGATGATGATGATGATGATGATGATGCAGATGATGTTGATGACGATGATGATGACGACGATGATGACGACTATGGCGATGATGATGAGGAGGAGGATGATGATGGTGATGATGATGATGATGCGGATGATGATGATGACGATGATGATGACGACGACAGCGATGATGATGATGATGACAACGACGACGACGATGATGATGATGATGATGGTGATGATACTGATAGTCTTTACATCACTGAGTTGCTTTTTATGCAAAGTTTGAATTTTGTTTTATTTGTGAGACACATTTGCACGTCAGTAAATAGAATTTATGTTATTTGTTATTTGTATTCATTTTTCTCGTTGGCTGTTGTGACCCCTTTTTGTAAACGAAGGAGTATGTGTCACTGATGAACAGAAATAACTACAAAATATCAACATCTGTTGCTTTCATTCAATTCTGGGTCAATTTTGTTTCACCTAACTTAGAAGTACGCTGGGTATTTTAACACTTTTCATATCCTTTAGATGAAATACTGCAGCTTAGTAGCATTTTAACAACACACATACATTAAGTAAGTAATTTTGATAATGTTCCCATAATAGAGCTGTTTATAACACAAGATTTGAATATATTTTTGGTTTACAATATTGAATAAAATTAGTTTACACGTTACTCTCGCTTTACTCTTTACTCTTTTACTTGTTTCAGTCATTTGACTGCGGCCATGCTGGAGCACCGCCTTTAGTCAAGCAAATCGACCCCAGGACTTATTCTTTGGAAGCCTAGTACTTATTCTATCGGTCTCTTTTGCCGAACCGCTAAGTTACGGGGATGTAAGCACACCACCATCGGTTGTCAAGCGATGGTGGGGCACAAACACAGACACGCAAACATATACACATATACATACACACACACACACAGATATCTATATATATATATATATATATATTTTTTTTTAACAGAAGCACAATTGAAGGTTACAAACCTCATTCAGATATATATATATGACAGGCTTCTTTCAGTTTCCGTTTACCAAATCCACTCATAAGGCTTTGGTTGGCCCAAGGCTATAGTAGAAGACACTTGCCCAAGGTACCACGCAGTGGGAATGAACCCGAAACCATGTAGTTGGTAAGCAAGCTACTTACCACACAGCCACTCCTGTGCTTATATATTCAATTTAGATATGCAATTTGTAATACTCAGCTTCAATATCAATTAAATAAGGTGGCAGGCTGAGTGGATTGTTAACATGTCAGACTAAATGCTTAGCAATTTTTCTTCTGGTGCATCATGTTCTGAGTTCAATTGCTACTGTGGTTAACTTTGTCTTTCATCCTTTTGGGGGTCGATAAAATAAGTACAAGTTGAGCACTTGGGTTTATGTAATCAACTTAACCTCTTCTCTAAAGTTGCTGTCATGTGCTAAAATTTGAAAGCGTTATATTGAAGTTACGTATACATTTTCATTCATCAATTTATGTGTTCCATTTTAATACTCATTATACACAGGTTAAGTACACAGTTATAATACACAGTTTAAATGTTAAACAATATCTTATGCTAAGACTTAAACCAATCTCCCCACCCAATCCCCCCACCAATCCCCCCACCGAAAAACAAAAAAACACTCAAAAGAAAAAATGAAAATTCAGAAGGAAAATGGGTGTCGGAATTCAGTTAATTAAACTGGTTAGCTTTCTGTTAAGTTCTAGAGGCCATCACACTTACTTCTCTAAACCCATTATATTCTAGATTGCTGCTTTTGGCTATATTCCAGCTTTTCTACCCAACATTATTTCTCTTCTTTTCTAAGCTTGGTATTGTGAGAAACATATGAGAATGTTTGCACCTATGGTTTATTTTTTTCTCTTTAATGTTATGTTATTTTCTTGATCTTTTTGTTTCTTTGTTTCTGTTTTATGCAAGTGATCCTGCGGCCCTGTTGGGGTGTGTATCACCTTAAGCGAGAGATTAAATAGATAAATTATGTTGTGAACACAATACGTTTCTAATATATATATTAGGCATTACATGTATGTGTGTTTGTGCGAGCGCGTGCATGCATGTGTGTGTGTGTGTGTGCATGCACACGTGCGTGTGTGGTGTGTTTATGCATGTATGTATATATATAAATATGTACATGTATATACATGCATATATTATATATATATACCTATATATATATATATATATATATATATATATATATATATATATATATATCTACATATATATATATATATATATATATATATATATAAATATCTATATCAATATGATATGTATGTGTGTGTGTGTATATATATGCATATGCACACACACTCATATGCATACATACATGTCATCATCATCATAGTTTAATGTCTGCTTTCCATGCTGGCATGGGTTGGACGGTTTGACTAAGGACTGGCGAGCCAGATGGCTGCACCAGCCTCCAATCTGATCTGGCAGAGTTTCTACAGCTGGATGCCCTTCTTAACGCCAACAACTCCGGGCGTGTAGTGGGTACTTTCACATGCTACTGGCACGAGGGCCAGTCAGGCAGTACTGGCAACGGCCACGCTCGAATGGTGTTTTTTACATGCCACCTCCACAGGAGCCAGTCCAGTGGCACTGGCATGACCTCGGTCGAATGTTATTTTTCACATGGCACCAGCACAAGTGCCAGTAAGGTGTCACTGATAACGATCACACTCAAATGTTGCTTTTTACGTGCCACTGGCACAGGAGCCACTCAGCAGCCCTGACAATGATCATGCTCAGATGACACATGCACACACACACACACACACATATATATATATATATATATATATATATATATATATATATATATATATATATATATATATATATATATATATATATATATGTATGTATATATATATATATATATATATGCATGTATGTTTTATATAAATGTGTGAGCATGCGGAGTGTGACATATATGTGTGTGTGTGTGTGTGCATATATATATATATATATATATATATATATATATATATATATATATGTATATACAAATATGTATGTGTATTTGTTTGTATCTATGTGTATGGGGAGGTATGTATATATATATATATATATATATATATGGGAGAATATACGAAAAAACAACAACAGACGAGGACAGGTGGTGTAAATAACAAAAGGATGTATTAGTATGACGCTCGGGAATACGGAAAGTCTTTGACGTTTCGAGCTACGCTCTTCAACAGAAAGAATACGGAGACAGGGAGAAAAACACGGAGAAAAAAATTGAATAGTGTCCAGTCAACGGTCAATCATAATAATGGCTGATCATAACAATGGCTGACCGGAAGTTAGAAATTCTTTATATATGCGAGTGCTTGTGTATGTGGGGGGGGGGGGGGGGGGGGGTGAAATGCATGTATGTATTTCTTTGTATATGTACAGTATATATATATATATATATGTGTGTGTATGTGAGTGAGTATTCATATACATATGTACATATACTCTTTTACTCTTTTACTTGTTTCAGTGATTTGATTGTGGACATGCTGGAGCACTGCCTTTATATATATATATATATTGCTTACCAACCACATGATTCTGGGTTCAGTCCCACTGCGTGGCATCTTGGGCAAGTGTCTTCAACTATAGCCTCGGGCCGACCAAAGCCTTGTGAGTGGATTTGGTAGACAGAAACTGAAAGAAGCCCGTCGTATATATGTATATATATATATATGTGTGTGTGTACGTGTGTGTGTTTGTGTTTGTCCCCCCAACATCACTTGACAACCAATGTTGGTGTGTTTATGTCCCCGTCACTTAGTGGTTCGGCAAAAGAAACTTATAGAATAAGTACCAGACTTACAAAGAATAAGTTAGGGTCGATTTGCTCGACTAAAGGCAGTGCTCCAGCATGGCCACAGTCAAATCACTGAAACAAGTAAAAGAGTAAAAGAGTATATGTACATATGTATATGAATACTCACTCACATACACATATATATATATATATATATATATACTGTACATATGCAAAGAAATACATACATGCATTTCACCCCCTCCCCCCCACACACACATATACAAGCACTCTCATATATAAAGACTTACTAAGAACTGAAATCTTCTAAAATTTTATTATACCAACAAATTCATCTTAAAAATAACTTCCTCATATAATTAAAAAAAAAAAGCAACAATTGTTCTATTGTATATAATCTCCAACTGTGTACCATACTATAAATACATATGTGTATGTGTGCATGTGTGTATAAATATATAATATACACACCTATACATACACACACACATACATACATACATACATACATACATGCATACATGCATACATACATACATACATACATACATACATACATACATACATACATACATACATACATATATGTGGATTAAAGTCCTGATATTGCAAACATCCAGAAAAAAGACATGAACATATCAGGACCTTACAATATTACAATATCAAGTCTTTAACCCACATACATATACATATATATATATATATATATATATAAATTTAAGATAAGGTAGGGTATATAATATCGCTTGCTAAAACCAGAGCTGTTGCTCCAAAAACTACCATAAAAATTATATTATGCCTGAACTTGCTAGCCACCTTATTATTACTGTAAATAACAGTAATAATATGACTTTGTATATATATACATGTATGTATATATATATATATATATATATATATATATATATATATATATATATATGTATATAGACAAACACCTACACATGCATGTGTACACAATCACACACGTATATGTATATATATATATATATATATATATATATATATATATATATATATACACACATATATATTTATGCATACATGTATACAAATATATATGTATGTGTATGTGCATATATACATATATATATATATATATATATATATATTTGTTTATACACATACATATGTATGTATGTATGTATGTGCACTAAGACTAAAATAGATGTTCAGGAAAAGAAAAAATAATACCTCCTTGTCTGTCACACAGTTGACCATAGGCTGTGGTAGAAAGATATAAACTAGAGATTCCAGAGGAATATAGAAGCTATAATAAAGCTGTAGTTGTCTTTTTAGTGGGTTACACTCCAATACAGGAGAATTTAGTGTTGATAAAATAACCGTGCCATTTATGAAGCTCTGCACTGTATTGCTATATAACATTTCGACTAATGGAAGTGTTATTCTAGAAAATAGCAATGTTTCATGTATCGCAATTTTCAGTTATCAGAGGAATGTGAATGGTGAAGAAACTTCAGTTGGCGAAATCCAGTATTGAGGCTTTAAGTGTACGTATAGATAGGAACAGATGTTCATACAGTAATACATGCGCATATGCACATACACACACCCATACACGCTCACATATACACACACACAAACACGCTCACATGTACATGCACATATGCACAATCACACAGAATCTTAGGCATTAACAAAGTAATATATATATGCTTCTCTGTGTGTGTGTAAATATATATATATGTGTGTTTGTGTGTGTGTGTGTATATAATTTTATATATGTAAATATATGTATGTATATAATTATACATATATGCATATATATATGTGTGTGTGTATGTGTGTGTATGTGTGTATGTATGTGTATATCTATATATATGTATAGATACACACATATATATATATTTATGTATGTTTGTTTGTATGTATGTATTGTTGTGTGTGTAGGCACATGTACATATATATATATATATATTTATGTGTGTGTGTATGTGTGTATATATATATATATATATATATATAAATAAATACAAACATATTCTCTGTATGTGTGTGTGTGTGTGTGTGAAAGAGAGAGATTCATCTTCTGTCAATGAAACCAAAAATCCCCTAAGAGAAGCATGTACGGCATTGCTATCAAAATAGTTGGGACAAATAAGGCATCAAATGTGGACTGGATTGAAACAAAATGCATCTAGACTCCTGCCACTGTTAGAGGAAGAGAGAGAAAAAAACCTATTGTATTGCAACAAGAACCAAACAAAAGTCTCAGCCAATCAGTATGGAACAGTTAAATCGAAAATAGAAGAAACTGTGTGCAAATCTGCTCACAGCTAATTTATACTTATCCATATAAATACACAGAACATCCAAAAATGTATACAAGCAGTCACAGGAATGGCAGTGTTGTAAGAAGCTTGCTTTTTGACCACATGGTTCCAGATTCAGTCCCACTGCATGGCACCTTGAGTAATGTTTTGCACTATAGCTTCAGGCAGGCTGACCAAAGCCTTGTGAGTGGATTCGGTAGATGGAAACTGAAAGAAGTCTGTTGTGTGTGTGTGTGTGTCTTTGTGCCTGTGCTTGGCCCCCACCACTGCTTGACAACAGGTGTTGGTATGTTTACGTCCTGGTAACTTAGTGATTCAGCAAAACAGAATGAAAGAATGAAAATTCTTCAAGGTGGTACCACAACATAGCCACAGTCTAATGACCGAAACAAGTAAAAGATAAAATATAAAATCACTTGTAGTTAGTAACTCAATTAATTTCCATTTCTTTTTAGATTTAACCCTTTAGAAATAATAAAGGGATACAGACTAAGCAGGTTATACGTTCCTTTGGAAAGAAAAAGCAGAGAGAAAACAGAAAGAATGGTGTATGATTTTCTGTAATGACCAAATTAGTTGAGAAGCTCAAAGAACTGCATTTAGATAAAATAATAAGCATTTAACTATCATTGGATAAAGGAAGACACACCAGATTGTCAGTGTATATGCTCCCACAAGTGGAGGCGCAATGGCCCAGTGGTTAGGGTAGCAGACTCACGGTCATAAGATCGTGGTTTCGATTCCCAGACCAGGCGTTGTTAGTGTTTATTGAGCGAAAACACCCAAAGCGCCACGAGACTCCGGCAGGGGATGGTGGTGAACCCTGCTGTACTCTTTCACCACAACTTTCTCTCACTCTTACTTCCTGTTTCTGTTGTGTCTGTAATTCAAAGGGTCAGCCTTGTCACACTGTGTCACGCCAAATATCCCCAAGAACTACATTGAGGGTACACGTGTCTGTGGAGTGCTCAGAGTCACTTGCACGTTAATTTCACGAGCAGGCTGTTCTGTTGATCGGATCAACTGGAACCCTCAACGTCGTAAGCGACGGAGTGCCAACAACACATGCTTCCACAATGATACATTCTGAGAAAGATTACTCTATTACTGTTCTGTGTTGATCTGAGAAAGTTGTTATTTGGTACTCATGACAAAATATTTCTAATGAAAGACTATAATACTAGAGTAGGAGATGAACATAATATTTGGTGTTGCCTGGGAAAATATGGCCTTGGTAAAACCAACAGCAATGGACTACATCTCCCACAGTTATGCAATGAATATGACATGACTATCAGCAACACTTTCTTTTCATCAAAAAAATACCCATGATTAAAGCACTTACATGTGATTGACATTGTTATCACTAGAAAGCATGATCTGCAGGATATGAAACCAGTGAAAGTTATAAGGGTTGCTGAATGCTGGACTGGTCATCAAGCAGCCAGAACCCAGCTTGGGCTTAAGATACTCCCTAAGTTTCAGCACAAAGCAGTTACATGCAAAATGCTTGATGTGGGAAAACACCATTCAAAAGAAACTCAAAATTTGTTGATATCAGTCATTGATGACCTTGGACATTTAAACCAAGTTAGTATGTGGGAGGATTTCAAGGAAAAGACAAAACACGTCAAAGGAAACTCTGGGCATTAGAAAATGGGAGTATCAAGACAGGTTAGACGAGAATGATATGGAGCTTTTCAACCTGCTGGAGGAAAAACCAATACTACTTGAAAGGATACTTCTTCCAAATTTATCCTCAATCGATAAGGATAAAGCAGTGGCAGTATTAAGGAAGATGAAGGGTGGAGTTCAAACATGTTTGAGTGGCATCATGAATGCCTGAGGGGAAGAAAAAGCTCAAGCCCTTCAAAACATATCAGATGCTAGAGATTCTAAGACAATGTATCGACTTCTGAAAGAAGTCTATGGTCCACAAAAGTCATTTTTTGCTGCCGTTAAGACTAAGGATATGTTTCTTTATTGGCCACACAGGGCTGAACACAGAGGAGACAAAATACAAAATAGAGCTTTTCTTTTTGGGAAGGAAAAAAAGTGGGGGGTAGAATTTCAATCAAAAGGGATCGTGGAAAGAAAGAAAAAAGGAAACCGATCAATAGGGATCATGTATCACAGAAATGTCATAAGATCTTGAAGCAGCCAAATAAAATACAGATTAGATGGAGGGAACATTACAGTGAGCTATTGGACAGGATAACAGAGAATGATGAATCTGTACTAGATGACAGTGAGTAGCTGCCATTAAAGGAATGTTTAAATGAAGCCACAAATCAGGAAGAAGTCAAAGAGTGGGAGCATGAATGAATAATGGGAAATCACTAGACATGGATGGAATACTGGCAGAGGTACTGAAATGTGGGGGAGATAAGCTGAAGTGTATGATGTACAAGGTTATTTCTCATGTATGGGACTCATCAACACCTCAAAACTCAAGTGACACGATCTTTGTATCTCTGTTTTAAGATGGGTGAGAAATCTGAATGCAGAAATTTTCATGCCATCTCACTGCCCTCAATAACATTGCAAGAGTTTTGTTGAACAGATTGCTTTCCACAATGATAAATAATCTTCCAGAAGTGCAATGTGGTTTTAAAGCACAAAGCAGAACTAATGACATGATATTTTCTGCATGACAAATTCTGGAAAAGTGTAGCGAGCAGTACCTTAGCTTGTATCATTGCTTTATTGATCTTACCAAGGGATTTGACTCAGTTAACACATCAATACTGGGGAATGTGTTACAGAAGTTTGGTTGTCTGAACAAGTTTATAGAGCTGATACAATCTCTGCATGACAACATGAAAGCTAGAGTGTACTTTAATGGTAATTTACCTGAGTAGTTTCTTATTGAAGGTGAGTAAAGCAAGGCAACATTCTTACACCAAATAGGTCCAACAAGGTGGTAGAGAACCACCTTGAAGGGTTGATACAAACAAATTTTTAAGTCTAGTGCTTATTTTACCAGTCTCTTTCACCAAACCACTAAGTTATGGAGAAGTAAACAAACTAACACTTGTTGTCAAGTGATGGTTGGGAACAAACATAAATACGACACACACACATGTACATATATAAACATACATACATATAATTATATAGATAGATAGATATATACAGGGTGCATAAGGTATTTGAGGCCATACCTTTTTCGGGTCATTGCTGCATTTTTTACTAATTCTGTCTAATCTTTGTTTCAGAAAATAATGGCAGACCCTCAGCTTACTCAAGAAATGAAGAGGCATGCTGTTATTGTGGTTATACAGGCTGAACATAGCGATTTAGAAATATCTCAATTTTTAAAAGTTGCCCAATGGTTCATCTACAAAGTTTGCAAGGAGCTAGAGACTGAAGATGGAAACGTATTACCAGTATCAAAGCATAAAAAGCGTTCTGAATGCTCTGAAATCATCAGAAGATCTGAATTTATCCAGCAAGTTCAACAGACCATTGATTACAATCCCAGAAAGTCAAAGTCAATTGCAAAATATCTCCATGTGTTAGAAGGAACAGTCAGAAATGCTGTCCACAAAGACATCAGATATAAGTCTTATATGATGAGGAAAGATCAATTTGTCAGAAAAAGCAAAAGAAAATCACTACATCAGATCTAAAAGGCTTTTTAAACAAACTGAAATATCCAGCAGAAGAAGATTTGGTTTGGTTTCTCTCAAACGAGAAAAACTTCAACCAAGACCAAAATGTTAACTGAATAAATGACAGATGGTTATGTGCAGACCCTTCTAAAGTTCCAAGTGTTATGCATGCAAAATTTCCTGCAACTTTCATGGTTTTTAAGATTGTCAGCAATGAAGGACATATGATACCTCTTTACTTCTTTCCATAAGGCCTTAGAGTTAACTCTGCCGCCTACATTAAGGTCCCGAAAATAATTGTTAAACCCTGGATAGACAATGTATACAATGGAAGACCATATGTGTTTCAGTAAGACTCTGCACTATCACACGTGGCTCTAGTAACACAGGAATGGATGGTTGAAAATTTTCATGATCACATAACCCCTAACATTTGGCCTCCTAATTCCCCAGATCTCAATCCATTCGACTATTGCATGTGGAGCGTTGTTGAGAGAGAAGTCAATGAACACGCCCACAACACCAAAGATTCTTTGAAAGCTGCCATAGTCAGAGTAATGTCCAAAATGAAGCAGGACCACTTGATTCCAGCATGTAGAGGATTTAGATCTCATATAGAAGCACTTGTTGAAGCTGAAGGTGGCTATATTGAGTAACATTATAGAAACGATGGTTTACTTTTATCCTCATAGCATTTTTTTTTAGAAAATAAAGTTATTATCTGTTATCGTATATCTGCTTTTTTTTATAAACATAAATCTGTTCTGAAATATCTTACGCACCCTGTAGGTATATATATATATATATATATATATATATATATATGGTCATAGCCCAACTAATTAGGGAGCGAATCAATTTAGATGAGATGCAGTTTGGGTTCGTGCCAGGTAAAAGCACCACTGATGCCATATTTCTAGTGAGACAGCTGCAGGAGAAATATCTAGCCAAGGATAAACCTCTGTACCTGGCCTTCGTTGACATGGAGAAAGCCTTTGACAGGGTCCCCCGATCCCTCATCTGGTGGTCAATGAGGAAATTTGGGATAGAAGAATGGTTAGTAAGAGCTGTGCAAGCCATGTACAGAGATGCTGTCAGTAAGGTGAGGGTTCGAAATGAGTACAGCAATGAATTCCGGGTAGAGGTAGGGGTCCACCAAGGTTCCGTCCTCAGCCCCCTCCTATTTATCATAGTCCTCCAAGCGATCACAGAGGAATTCAAGACAGGTTGCCCCTGGGAGCTCCTCTATGCTGATGACCTTGCCCTAATTGCGCAGTCACTATCAGAACTAGAGGAGAAGTTTAAGGTGTGGAAGCAAGGACTAGAATCGAAGGGCCTTAGAGTCAACCTAGCAAAAACCAATTTCCTAATAAGTAGGAAGGTAGATAAAACACAAACACCTTCAGGTAGATGGCCCTGCTCAGTATGCAGTAAAGGAGTAGGTAGTAACTCTATAAGATGTACCCGGTGCAAGCTATGGACACATAAGAGGTGCAGCAATATCAAAGGCAGATTAACTACGAAGTTAGTTTTTGTATGTGGCAGATGTTCAGGTGCAATAAACACTGTAAACAAACAGGAAACAACTTCTATCTCATTCCAGGGAGAAAAACTAGAGGTAGTCGATAGCTTCTGCTATCTGGGTGACCAAGTTAGTAGTGGGGGTGGGTGTGCTGAAAGTGTAACTGCTAGAATAAGAATAGCCTGGGCCAAGTTTAGAGAGCTCTTACCACTGCTGGCGACAAAGGGACTCTCACTCAGAGTAAAAGGCAGACTGTATGACGCATGTGTACGAACAGCCATGTTACATGGCAGTGAAACATGGGCTGTGACTGCTGAGGACATGCGTAAGCTCGCAAGGAATGAAGCCAGTATGCTCCGCTGGATGTGTAATGTAAATGTGCATACCCATCAGAGTGTAAGTATCTTGAGAGAAAAGCTGAACATAAGAAGCATCAGTTGTGGTGTGCAAGAGAGACGATTGCGCTGGTTTGGACATGTGGTGAGAATGAATGAGGATAGCTGCGTGAAAAAGTGCCACTCCCTAACAGTTGAGGGAACCCGTGGAAGAGGTAGGCCCAGGAAGACCTGGGCTGAGGTGGTGAGGCAAGACCTTCGAACACTGGGCCTCACCGAGGCGATGACTACTGACCGAGACCTTTGGAAATGTGCTGTGCATGAGAAGACTCGGCAAGCCAAGTGAGATCGTTGCCAGGGCCCCTGGACTGGCTCTTGTGCGGGTGGCACATAAGATGTACCATCCTGAGCGTGACCGTTGCCAGTACCGCCTGACTGGCCTTGTAGGGTTTTCGAGCGAGATCGTTGCCAGTGCCCCTGGACTGGCTCTTGTGCGGGTGGCACATAAAAGACACCATTTCGAGCGTGGCCGTTTTCGTGCGGGTGACACGTAAAAGCACCCACTACACTCTGAGTGGTTGGCGTTAGGAAGGGCATCCAGCTGTAGAAACTCTGCCAAATTAGATTGGAGCCTGGTGTTGCCATCCGGTTTCACCAGTCCTCAGTCAAATCGTCCAACCCATGCTAGCATGGAAAGCGGACGTTAAATGATGATGATGATGATGATGATATATATATATATATATATATATATATATATATATATAAATGATGATGATGATGACATATATGACAGGCTTCTACAAAGTTTCCATCTACTACGAAATCCATTCGCATGGCCTTGATTGACCCAAGGCTATAGTAGAAGACACTTGTACAAGGTTCCATACAAACAGTGGAACTGAACTCAAGTTACTTTAAGATACACAGCAAAACTATTGATGTCTGCAATCACCCAGTTTTACTACCAACAACTCCCAAGGCAGCATCGAACTTAAAAACATTGAGAAGCCAGAGCATTCAGAGAGCGCAAGCCTCTGCCAAGGTAACACCAACGTCCTCTCAATGATTAGCCAAAGATGATTTTTAAAATGAGAATATCTGAAATAAAGTCGACTGCTCTCACAAAAGAGAATACTAAAAATGAACCCAACAGCTCTCAAAAATTAAGTAAATAAACAGGAAAAACAATCCAGAATCCTTGTCTGGTACCAGATCAATCCCAAAATCTAATCAGTTTGTGCTAATTACAAGGCCAAACATTCCTGAAACATTCCTTGAGATATCTTGTCCACGGACAAACAAACAAACAAACAAACACTACTGAAAACAATACCTCTGCCTTCGCTAAGGTGGAGGTAATAATGAATATTTCATAATGTCTGTGTTAATTGTAATTCTAGCATTGCCAATACTTCTGGTAATTTAGGTGATAAAAGTTTTTTTAATTAAAAAACTCACCAATTTCAAAATGAATATTATTTATCGCTTCATCTAATTTTTCATTACTGAATCCTGGTTATTTCCATCTAATTCTTTATCTCTTACATCTGAATCTTTTTTTTTTTTCTTTTTAGCCAATTATAAGCGTTTTGTGTTGACAGATTGGTAAAGAGTTCTGGTGGTGTGTTTTCATATTTGTAAACAAAATAATGTAACACCCTTCTTTATTATTTGCTGCCACACCTGGGCTACATCTATCAGTCCATGTTTTAAACTCCTGTGACAACTCATTATTTTTATTATCGTCATCATCATCATCATCATCACCACCACTACCATCATCACCACCATCATCATCCTCATCATCCTCATCATCATCATCATCATTTAACATCTGCTCTCCATGCTGGCATGGGTTGGAGGGTTTGACATGGAGCTGGCAAGCAGGGAACTGTCCAGACTCAAACTGTCAGTTGTGGAATGGTTTCTACTGCTGGATGCCCTTCCTAATGCCAACCAATTAATAGAGTGTGCTGGGTGCTTTTTTTACGTGCCACCAGCATGGGTGAATTTAAGCAGCACCAGATGCACCTAAATGCAAATATTCACATACATTCATATTTAACACATTCAGGGCCTTTGGGATGTGATAAGGCCTTCTGCTGCAGAAATAGTCCCAAGAAAAGATTCTCCTCATAGACCTGAGTCAAGATATTTTATGGGACACCTAAATCTTTACCCTAACCCTTTAGTATTTAAATCAGCCATACACAGCTAAAAATGTTCTGTTTTATGTTCAAACCAGCAAGATCCAGCTTCTCATACCTACCCTACTATGTCATTTGTTTTAAATAGGATGCTTAATTGCTTCCTTACTTTTGTGCTATAAATACTTCCATGATCACAGTTCTGCTGAACTTTCTTCTCTTGTGCCTCTTCTAAAGGTTTCTAGTAGAGTAACAAAGCCTTCTGTTCATTCTCATCCTCTCACTATTGTTGTGACCCTGTTGTAAGAAATGCTTCTACTTAAGTAATTTCTTTCCTCAAACATCTTTCTTAAAGAACTCCCTGCTTCCTTAATCTTTCCTAAACAAGTCTTTGAAATTTTGCATCGATTTTATTAGGATTCTTAGGGTGGCTTCTCATTAGATTTCTTTCTTTCCTTTTCATATTAAGTGCTTGCTTCAGGTTTGTTACATTGCTGATTGCTCTCCACTTTGTCGGGAGTGACTTCCAAATAAAAATTGCAAAAACAGCGCGGAACCCAAGTGCTTAATGAACACAGATGGAACAATATCTAGTCTGGAGGCACATTTTATCTTAAGCTTTTAATAGCCTGAAATATAAGAGAACCTATAATGAATATATCATTCACACATGCAGTATTTTGTGAACAAAAGTTTCAATTTTCAATGATATGTTTCTTATCATAGAATGAAAAAAATAACATCATTGAAATTTCTTTGCTATGAAAAAATGCATCACTAATTCAAAACAGTGTGAATAAACAAGCTTTACTTTTGACAGAGTAATCTGAATGCTAAAGGGTTAACAGAAATTTTAAAGTTTTTATCAGAGCTTTTAGCCACTTTTTATTAGAGACTGTAACCTTCCAGAAATTTATGGTCCAGTAATTTTGCAATTGACTTTTTGATTACAATATTTTTTAGCAAAATTTACATCAATTTGTATCCAAAAGCATCCACAAATATGAAAATTTATTGGAACTTGTTTGTATTAACCAATGCCATTTCTGAATAAGCTCCATTAACAGTAAACTTTTGCTGGGTACTTCTGGCCATATTAGTATAGATCTCTCAACTGCAACCCATATGCTAATAATCCTTTCTACTATAGACACAAGGCTGGAAATTTGGGGAGGGGATAGTCAATTACATCAATCCTGGTACTCAACTGGTACTTCATTTATCGACCCCGAAAGGATGAAAGGCAAAGTCAGCCTCGACGAAAATTGAACACAGAATGTATAAACAGGTGAAATACCACTAAGCATTTTACCTGGTGTGTTAGTGATTCTGCCAGCTCACGGCCTTAATCCATATGATAATTATACTAACCTCTTATAGATGTTTGTAAAGCTGATTTTAATGTTATAGGTCATTACTCACATGGTATAGATCAGAAATTCCTATTTCCTGACTCATATTAATTAATAAGTAGATTCATATTATTATTTACTCACATCACGTATATATAAGGTTGTCCCAAATTATAAACTTAAGAATTCTTAAAATCATAAATCAGTTTTTTATGCAGCAACCCATGAACACACAAATCTGTGATAGCCTTATCTCTGTGTAATTGCTTGACATTTTCAATGACCATTCCCTCCTAAAAGCACACCATCAGATTGTTTTACAGGAGTGGCTGTGTGTTAAGTAGCTTGCTTACCAACCACATGGTTCTGAGTTCAGTCCCACTGCATGACATCTTGAAACTACAAATGAAACTACAAACATTGAAGCAAGATATCTAGTTCTTTGATAAGAAACATATCATTGAAAATTGAAACTTTTGTTCACAAAATACTGCAAGTGTGAATGATATATTCATCAAAGGTTCTGTTATATTTCAGGTTATTAAAAGCTTAAGATAAAATGTGCCTCCAGACTAGATAATGTTCCATCTGTGTTCATTAAGCACTTGGGTTCTGCGCTGTTTTTGCAATTTTTATTTGGAAGTCACTCCCGACAAAGTGGAGAGCAATCAGCAATGTAACAAACCTGAAGCAAGCACTTAATATGAAAAGGAAAGAAAGAAATCTAATGAGAAGCCACCCTAAGAATCCTAATAAAATTGATGCAAAATTTAAAAGACTTGTTTTGGAAAGATTAAGGAAGCAGGGAGTTCTTTAAGAAAGATGTTTGAGGAAAGAAATTACTTAAGTAGAAGCATTTCTTACAACAGGGTCACAACAATAGTGAGAGGATGAGAATGAACAGAAGGCTTTGTTACTCTACTAGAAACCTTTAGAAGAGGCACAAGAGAAGAAAGTTCAGCAGAACTGTGATCACGGAAGTATTTATAGCACAAAGGTAAAGAAGCAATGTCCCTTGCGATTGACGTTTGGCCTTTAACCATTCTAGCTGAGACAAATACTGATGTTAAATTTGGTTTCAGATTTTGGCACAAGGCCTGCAATTTCGGGGAAGGAGTAGGCCGGCTACATCAATTCCAGTGCTCAACTGGTACTTATTTCCTCAACACCGAAAGGATGAAAGGTAAAGTTAACTTTGGCAGAATTTGAACTTAGAATGTTAAGATGGACAAAATGCCACTAAACATTTTGCCCAGCATTTTCTCAGACAATTCTTCTAGCACACTGCTTTCATGAACAGTCAAAAATTACCTGATGTCTGTCATGATTCCAATGTCATACCTGTTTAGGTAAAAAAAACTCCCTTTCAAATGTTAAAATAACTTCTTTATATTGTTAAGATGTATTTTCTGCTGTCTCCCTTTTATCTTTTACTAATTTCAGTCATTGGACTGCGGCCATTCTGGGGCACTGCCTTGATGAATTTATTCAAACAAATCAACCCCAGTACTTGATTTTAAGTTTGGCATTTATTCTATTGATCTCTTTTGCTGAACTGCTAAGTTATGAACACATAAACAAACCAATACCAGTTGTCAAGCGGTAGTAGAGAACACACACACACACAAACACAAGCATATATACACAATAAACTTCCACTTAGTTTCTGTCTACCAAATTCACTAACAAGGCATTAGTCAGCCTAGGACTATAATAGAAGACACTTGCGCAAGGTGCCATGCAGCGAGATCGAACCCAAAACTACATCATTGCAAAGTGCTCTTCTTAACCACACAACCATGAAATTATTTTTTATGGAAACATTATGCTGTACGTGATACACATTAATTTATTGAACACTTACCAACATGGAGTTAGTAAGAAATGTTCTGCATTTACAAACATGACTGATGACTACTGTAATGTGGTTCTGGAAGTTGATCATTTTTTTACTATATAACAGATCAATGTATTATGCTTATATTCACTAGTTAGAACAGAGTTGGTTAATACAGATAATGTATAAAAGTGATATACAACATGAGATGAAAATGAACTGGTAAGCAACGATTTATTCTCTGTTATAAAATACAATGATTGCCATACATGAAATAGAATAACATAACAGGTTACAACAAAGATGTGTGAGAGACTTCGTGGTTAGTCTGGACTGTTGATATTGTAGACTAAGTTGATGTACTGTGGGTGGTGTGAGGCAGCCGTTGGTCTGTTGGTTGTGTGGTGTTCATACAACAACGATGTAGGTAGGCGTCTGGTGGAGATGAAAGCAGAGACTGGCTAGTGTCAGATACATCTTTGTCAGAGACAAGTTGCATGTGGTCATCGGCATGTGCCAAAGACATGGAACAGCTGAGAACTGCATTTCTTATTGAGAATAGTGGGCTCCCAGGAGAGATGAAAGTTTTTCCGCCAAGAGAACACATGATCCATTTTAGCATATCTGATTAGTTGACCGTGTAATTTGATGCAATTGTTTAGGGCAGGGATTTTCAAACTTTTTGACTTGCAGACCCCTTTATATTTCAGGCTTTACCTTAGGGACCCCCTTATAAACACTTATGAAATTTATACATAAATATTTGCTTAAAATAACATATATTTTTACATTTATTTATTTAGCAGTATTTAACAAATAGGTTTATTGTCAATTAAAAGATTTCGATTAAAAAACATATATAAACTCAAATTGCCCATAAAAAGTATTTGTTGTCTACGGACCCCCTGTCTTGTCCTTGCAGACCCCCTACGGTCCGCGGACCTCAGTTTGAAAACCCCTGGTTTAGGGGACAATTTGCACCCAAAAATCTAACCAATCAGAACAATGGTTACAACCTGGTCTTTATAGCTAAGTGTTTGCTGCTATGTCCAAACAACAACTATAAATCAAACAGTTTGTCAATCTGTTCTTCTGCAACAATTCCATTTGTAGCTTGCCTCCATCTCTCAAAAGTACTTGATTGTGTCATCGACAGAGTCTCACTGAGAAGCTCCAATCAACATTTGGTATTGCTAAAAAACGTACAGAACAGTTCCATTAATCCAGACATGAGTAGCATCGGATTATTTCACTTGCTAATGTGATGGAATTAAGTCTTAAAAATCAGAAAAAAATCATGTTTTGTTTATCAGGTCACCGAATGTGTAACTGTATACAGGTGCAGATATGGCTTGGTGGTGTGAAGTTTGCTTTCCAACCATATAGCTGTGGGTTCAGTCCTACTGCATGGCACCTTCGTTAAGTGTCTTCTAATATAATTCCATGCCAACCGAAGCCTTGGAAGTAGATTTGGGAGATGGAAACTGAAGAAATCCCATGTGTGTGTGTGTGCACGTGTGTGTGTGCGCGCGTGTTTGTGTGCGTGCATGTGTGTGCGTGCATGTGTGTGTGTGTGCATGTGTGTACGTGTGTGTGTATGCATATGTGGGTGTGTGAGTGTGTGTGTGTGTATGTGTGTGTGTGTGTGAGTGTGTGTGCATGTAGTGTATGTACACCAACACAGAGATTTAATTCCTTTGTCACATGCAAAAATCATAGACCTTGGATCTTTTAACTTCTTTTGATTCTGTTTTCTGGTCTCTGTGCCTAATTAGCAGCATAGACTTAATAGAAAACGTCCCAAAACATTCCACCAAACACCATCCTGATTTCAAAAATCTCATTTATAAGCAACACTTAATAAAATTAAACTGGCCCCTATTGGACAGACGGTGCATTATAAAGACTTCATGTTTGTGCAACAGAACATAGCATCAGAAAGACAATGGTTCCTTTTTGGATTACTTTTCTGTATAAAATAGCATGCTCATAATGTTTGTTATTTGATGTGTATGTCATTAATTAACATACATGTTCACAAATATTGTCCATTCACATGCACCACTCCTTCTTCTCATTGCTTCATCTACCATGCTATAAAGATATGGAATTAATTATCTTTTTAATGAATATCTAAACCAGATAGGGCAGCAAGCTGGCAGAGTCATTAGCGTGCCAGGCTAAATGCTTAGTGTGCCAGGCAAAATGCTTCACCTGCCATTACATTCTGAGTTCAAATTCCACCGAGGTCGACTTTGCTTTTCATCCTTTCGGAGTCGATTAAATAAGTACCAGTTACACACTGGGGTTGATGTAATCGACTTAATTCCTTTGTCTGTCCTTGTTTGTACCTTTTATGTTTAGCCCCCTGTGAGCAATAAAGAAATAAATATTTGAACCAGATTATCCAATCAATATATTTTACCTGTCTTATTTTCATACTGGCTAGATCTGGCCTTTTACACCTTGCCTACAATGTCATTCTAGGAACAAACTGTCACAGCATTGAAACCCTAAAGCTCTGAGATAATACATGATTACTTTAAATGAATGGGAATGAATAATTATTACATTCGACAAAGTAATCTGAATGCTAAAGAGTTAAAATTTTGCACAAGGTCTGCAATTTTAAGGGAGGATAAGTCAATTACACTGCATCTAGCAGTCAAATGGTCCTTATTTTATTGATCCTGGAAAGATAAAAGGCAACATTGATGTTTAACACAATTTGAACTCACAATGTAAAGAGCAAGGAGAAATGTTACTAAGCATTTTTCCAACTCTGTAACAAAGCTGCCAGCTCATTACCTTGATGAAGTTTTTAATAATCTTTTCTATTCCTATTCTAGGCACAAGGCCTGAAATTTTGGGGCAGGGGGTAGTGACTTACATTGACCCCAATGTTCAACTGGTTTTTATTTCACCAACCCTGAAAGAATGATGGGCAAAGTTGACCTCAGCAGAGTTTGAACTCAGAACGTAAAAATGAATGAAACGCCACAAAGCACATTGTTCGGCATGCTACTGATTCTGCCAGCTGACCACCTTTAATCATAAGAACAATCCTTTCTACTATAGGCACAAGGCATGAAATTTGGGGGAGGAAGGGGACAGCCAGTTACATCAACCCCAATGCTCAACTGGTACTTATTTCATTGACCCCGAAAGGATAAAAGGCAAAGTTACCTCAGTGGAATTTGAAATCAGAACGCGAAGACAGATGAAATGCTGCTAAGCATTTTGCCCAGTGTGCTAACAATTCTGCCACCTTTCCTCCTAAATAAATAATAATAATAATAATAATAATAATAATAATAATAATAATCCTTTCTGTTAAAAGCACCATCTGAGCATGATCGTTGCCAGGGCCGCTGACTGGCTTCCATGCTGGTGGCACATAAAAAGCACCATTCAAGTGTGATTGTTACCAGTGTCGCCTTACTGGCACTTGTGCTGCTGGCATGTGTAAAACAATATTCGAGCAAGGTTGTTGCCAGTGCCACTGGACTGGCTCCTGTGCAAGTGGCACATAAAAAAACACCATTTGAGCGTGGCCGTCGGCAGTACCACCTGACTGGCCCTCATGCCGGTGGCACGTAAAAGCACCCACTACACTCTCGGAGTGGTTGGCGTTAGGAAGGGCATCCAGCTGTAGAAACTCTGCCAGATCAGATTGGAGCCTGGTGCAGCAATCTGGCTCACAAGTCCTCAGTCAAACCGTCCAACCTCTGCCAGCAGGGAAAGCAGACGTTAAATAATGATGATGATGACTGAAGGTACAAGGCCTTGAAATTTTGTGGGAGGAGACTAATTGATTACATCAATCCCAGTGTTTCATTGGTACTTAATTTATCAACTCTGAAAGGATGAAAGGTAAAGCTGACCTCGGCAGAATTGAACTCAGAACATAGCAGCAGACGAAATACTGGTAAGCATTTTGCCCAGCATGCTAATGATTCTGCCAGCTTACCACCTTAATAATAATAATAATAATAATAATAATAATAATAATAATAATAATAATAATAATAATAATAATAATAATAATAATAATAAATATTGACAAAGCCCTTACCCACCAATGGTTAATGGCCTCTGGCTTGAAATCAGAAACAGAGGGGTTTATCATAGCAGCCCAAGATCAATGCCTACCTACAAAGAACTACCAGACCAACATATTAAAGAACGGCAGCTCCCCATTATGTCGTATATGCCAACAACAAAATGAGACCATCGATCATGTTGTCTCCATGTGCAGTCTGCTTGCGCCTACAGAGTATCTCAACAGGCATGATAGAGCTGCACAATATATTCACTGGGTAATATGCAAAAACCTGGACTTGCCCCATGATAAAAACTGGTGGGAACACAAACCACCCCCAGTACTTGAAAATGATCACATTGCACTCCTCTGGAACTTCACCATTCAAACTGACAGAAAGATAGACGCAAATAGGCCAGACATCATACTGAAAGACTTCAGACAAAAATCATGCCTCCTCATTGATATGACTGTCCCAATCAATATAAACGTATCTGTCAAGACCTACCAAAAACTGAGCAAATATAAAGATCTTGAAATAGAAATTAGCAAAATGTGGAATCTGAAGACGAAAACAATACCTATTGTCATAGGTGCCCTGGGAATGACAGCAAAACGGGCTGATTACTACCTAGCTCAGATACCAGGAAACCCCAAAATGGCTGAAGTTCAAAAGATAGTGCTCATGGGAACTGCCCATATCCTACGTAAAATACTGTCTATGTGATCTCAAATTTTAAAGCAAACACATAATTTTCTTATGGTTTCTTAAACATTCACTTGAACAAAACTGTACAAATCCAAATATATGGTACCCTAGGCATAACACCTACATGAACTTCTAACTTGTTGTCCTTTGAGGTCTCTGGGTGAGACTTGGATCCAACTTGTACAAATGCAAAACAAAAGTCAAACATAAAATAATAATAATGATAATGATAATGATAATAATAACCAGAATCCTTGTCCAGTACCAGATTGAACCCAAATCCAATCAGTTTGTACCAGTCACGAGGCCAAACATCCCTGAAAGTTTTATCCAAATCTATCCAGTGGTTCTTGAGATATCTTGTCCACAGACAAACAAACAAACACAACTGGAAACAATACCTCTGCCTAAGGCAGAGATAACTATAATAATAATAATCCTTTCTATTATAGGCACAAGGTCTGGATTTTGGTGGGAGGGGTATAGTCGGTTACATCAACTCCAGTACGTGGCTGGTACTTAATTTAACAAGCCTGCAAGGATTAAAGGCAAAGTCAACCTTGTAATCTTTCCTATTATAGGCACAAAGATTGAAAGTATGGTGAAGGGGTTGGTCGATTGTATCATCCCCAGTGCTAGACTGGTACTCATTCCATTGACCCCGAAAGGTTGAAAGGCAAAGTTCTAATTTTGATGCAAGACTAGCAATTTTGAGGGGAGGGGTTAAATCACATCAACCCCCAGTACCTGACTGGTGCTTACTTTATCAACATCGAAATGGCGAAAGGCAAAGTCAACTGTGGCAGAATTTGATCTCAGAATGTAAAGCTAAAACAAAAATGCTACTAAACATTTTTGTCACACATACTAATGATTCTGCTAGCTTGCCGCTTTAATAATAATAGTAATAATAATAATAATAATAATGATGATGATGATGATTATAGGAATATTCGTCTATTTAAAAATTCATTAAGTGGAATAAATCTCAACATTAACTGTTATACATTAAATCATTTTATCAACTTAATCAAATTTTCACCTTTTGTTATCTTTAGTTTCTCTGTCTGTCTGTTATTTCAGAAATATATTTTTTTGTTTATTACTAAAATTAATTTTTTTTTTGTTTCATTTTCAGGGTTCTTTTATTACTTTGAATGGAAATTTTGATTTTGAACTTGTTTTTGTTAACATTATTACAAACAATTGTGATTTGCTACTTCAAGGAGTGAACTCCTGTTTTTTTTTTGTGCTTTTTTACTGCTTTTTTTTTTCTTCCCTACATCGTTTTTATATCTGGTTTGCTAGATCATGTGAATTCGTGTGATTTAACCAATTGACTAATAATAAAGGAGTTGAACTGAACCAGTGTGCGTGTTGATAATATTGGCATAATGACTCTCCTTAGACACAACAAATATTTTTTCCTCTCATAAATTAGTCTTTAATTAAGAAAATAATATATATATGAGGCCTTCGTAGGATTTTCGAGCGAGATCATTGCCAGTGCCCCTGGACTGGCTCCTGTGTGGGTGGCACATAAAATACACCATTTTGAGCGTGGCCGTTGCCAGTACCGCCTGACTGGCCTTCGTGCGGGTGACACGTAAAAGCACCCACTACACTCTCTGAGTGGTTGGTGTTAGGAAGGGCATCCAGCTGTAGAAACTCTGCCAAATCAGATTGGAGACTGGTGTTGCCATCCGGTTTCACCAGTCCTCAGTCAAATCGTCCAACCCATGCTAGCATGGAAAGCGGACGTTAAACGATGATGATGATGATGAGGGTAAGTCAAAACTTATCCATACTCTTGTTTCTATCATTTATTAAAACAAAAGCAGGGGTTCAACATCCTTTTTCAACATTGCCTCTTTGCCTTTTGATGCACTTTTTCCAGTGGTCCAGAAGCTTTCTTATTCCATCAGAGAAGGTTTTTGCAGCTAGTCCTGCAGCCATTTATGCACAGTTCCCTGCACTTTTTCATCTGAAGCAAATCAACAACCTCATAAAGGACATTTAAGCAGTCCAAAGTAATGATAGTCAAAAGGAGCAAGATCTGGACTCTATGCAGGGTGTTTCAGCACCTCAAAGCCTGATTTTTCAATGGTTTCAATGCTGTTCAGTTGTATCTGGGTATGCGTTGTCATGCAACAATATTCGATTTAACAACAGACAATAGTGTTTGGTGTAAACTGATTTCAATTTGTTGGCCAACATTTCATTGAAGCTTACACTAGAAACTGTAGACCTCTTTTCCAAGTAATGTTCCCGTATCAGATGCAGGAGTGGCTGTTGTGGTAAGTAGCTTGCTTACCAACCACATGGTTCCGGGTTCAGTCCCACTGCGTGGCACCTTGGGCAAGTGTCTTCTACTATAGCCTCGGGCCGACCAAAGCCTTATGAGTGGATTTGGTAGACGGAAACTGAAAGAAGCCCATCGTATATATGTATATATATATATATATATATATATATATATATATATATATATGTATGTGTGTTTGTATGTCTGTTTTTGTCCCCCCACCATCGCTTGACAACCAATGCTGGTGTGTTTACGTCCTCATAACAAAAGAGACTGATAGAATAAGTACTAGGCTTACAAAGAATAAGTCGATTTTCTCGGTGCTCCAGCATGGCTGCAGTCAAATGACTGAAACAAGTAAAAGAGTAAAAGAGAGAGTAAAGAGAGTACAAGCCCTTTTGCATCCCCAAAATGGTTAGCATCACTTTTTCTGCTAAAGGTTGAATCTTGAATTTCTTTTTCACTGGTAATTCCAGGTATTTTAAACTTCTCAATCCATTCATATATACTTCTGTGTGATAGAGAACTGTCCTCATATTATACTGAAAGTGTACAATGAATCTCAGCCCCTGACACACCTTCAGATCAGATGACTGGTCTATGTTTCTCCTTGGTGCACACTGCCAGTGAAGCAGCCATGCTTTCTCTGTAACACGAGAGAAAGGAAACTGGATCAATCAAGGTCAAACTTCGATTGCACAACCATAAGGGTACCACAATTTTAACAGACGAGAGCTGAAGAAAATATGACCAACTTAAACCAAGTTTTGACAGAGGTATAGATAATATTTCATTTCCCCTTGCGTGTGTGTGTTGCATGAGTGCATTTATGTTTGCATTCATGGTGCATTGTACATTGGTAAGTCTGATGTTGGTAGTTTTATGTCTTTTGAGAATCCTGAAAGGAATGTCCTGAAGTATCTTCAGTTGTCAACAATTCTTGATTTTCATGTTTAAGTTATCATAATAGCTAAGATTCATTACTATGTAATTCTTCTCAGAATTACATCTGCTGTAGTTTCTAGTTACATTCATGTACGATTTGCATAGCTGATGAATTTTCCAATGGAGGCCAATTTTATTTCTGCCTTCTTTTCATTTTCAAATAGAGCTGAATAATTTAGCGTTATATCTATTCTTTATGCTCCTGAGAGAATTGTGACTGAAATTGTGATATTTGAATTATACCTTCTTGTATTTTGACATAGCCACAAACTTGCAAAGTCGTCTTTCTAACTACACAACCATCTTATAGCTGAGTTTGGTAATTACATTTTTCATATTTCTTAAACAACTATAATTTAGTTTCAAATTATTTCTATTAAATAATTCACTGTAATGATGGGTTTTCTGGAAATATTAATTTATTAGACCAAAGAAATTTTACTTTTACTGGATAGCAGTGAATTATTGGACTTCATCTTGCTTCTGATGCCTTGTCATAGTATGAGAAGCTATATTTATGATGTATTTGTTTGAGGATAGGTTACATATTTTTAACTAATATTTTTAGCTAAATTGTTGAAAACTATGAGCAGGTGGTTAGAATTTTTCTTGGTATATAAGAGTTTTTTGTTTGTTTTCTAGTATAGCTTATGGTTATCTGTATTTAAGTGGAATGTAAATGATAACATCCAAATCTCTTGTGTGGGTGGTTGGTTAGTATGGTTGAAAATTACTAGAATTTTGTGAACACATTTCCTTTGAAACCAGCTTCTGTCATTTACATAGATACATCATTGTTTAACCACTAGAAAAACTCTAATAAAGCTTACCTGTGATCAAAGGCATTCTATCCATGACCATCTCAGCTTTTCAGCCTGAATTATTTCTCATGACAGTATTCAGTATATTCTTCCTTTTTTAAAGAGGGTTGAGTGTGAGCTGTGAGAAATTTGACTGCTATTTCTAGCAATTAACATTGCCTCATTTATTAATAGCTGCATTGACATGCTGTGTTTTACTAATAAACATGGTTTGCTTCCCAGTTTTTCTCTTCCAGTTCTCACTAACCAGATATATTTAGACAAAGTCTCTACATTGCATTTCTATAAATTTTATTCAGACAAATAAACAAGAAAAACTACGATGACCTATCGTTGGAATGACCAAAATCTTATGGTTCCTAGAACATACTTCACCTGCCATTTGCAGAGGGATATGAAACAACATTTGACATGGAAATATTTCTATAGATTCCAAAAGCAAAACAAATCCAAAACTTAAAACAGTTTATTTAAAGATTACCTCAAGCATTTTAGAATAAGCTGAAGATGAGAGTAAGTTGTATGCGTGTGTGAGAGTGAGAGAGAGAGAGAGAGTGTGTGTGTGTGTGTGTGTGTGTGTGTGTATATATGATTATATATATGCATGCATATATATGCGTGTGAGTGTGTGTGTATACACACACACACACACATATATATACACATATATGTACACACATATATATACACACATATATATACACATATATATGTGCACATATGTTTATATCTATATATAATTGTATATGCTTTATATATATATATATATATATATATATATATATATATATATATATATATATATATATATACATATATATACATATATATGTGTGTGTGCGTCATTTTGTGTATGCATTATATATGTAGTTGTAATTTTATACATATGTATGCATGTATGTATGTATCTATCTATGTAGTTGTTTATTTATCTGTCTCTCTCTCTCTCTCTATATATATATATATATATACACACACACACACACAAGATAGATAGATAGATAGACAGATATGCATGTGTGTGCTTGCATATGTTTATATAATAGAATATATATAATGTGTATGTATGTATAATTGCAGTCAACAGTTTAATATACTTGTTATTCTTTCCTATGGCAGGAAAACATGGCAACTATATAAAGAGATGAGAAATGACTGAAGGCATTCCATCAAAGATGTCTTCTCAATATCCTGCATGTCAAAGATATATGGATGTACGTGTGTGTGTGTGTGTGTGTGTGTGTGTGTGTGCGTGCATACTTTTACTCTTTTATTCTTTTACTTGTTTCAGTCATTTGACTGTGGCCATGCTGGAGCACCACCTTTAGTCGAACAAATCGACCCCAGGATTTATTCTTTGCAAGCCTAGTACTTATTCTATCAGTTTTCTTTTGCCAAACCGCTAAGTTAATGAGACATAAACACACCAACATCGATTGTCAAGCAATGGTGGGGGTACAAACACAGATGCACAAATATATACATACATATATGTGTGTGTGTGTATCATCATCATCATCATCGTTTAACGTCCGTTTTCCATGCTGGAATGGGTTGGACAGTTCGACTGGGGTCTGGGAAGCCAGGAGGCAGTACCAGGCCCCAATCTGATTTGGCAGTGTTTCTACAGCTGGATGCCCCTCCAAATGCCAACCACTCTGAGAGTGTAGTGAGTGCTTTTTACATGCCACCGGCTCAGGGGCCAGAGGAGCTAGCATCGACCACGATTGGATGGTGCTTTTTTACATGCCACCAGCACAGAAGCAGTCAAAGCGGCACTGGCATCAGCCATGTTTGGATGGTGCTTTTTACGTGCTACCAGCATGGTGCTCATATACATACATACAACAGGATTCTTTCAGTTTCTGCCTACCAAATCCACTCACAAGGCTTTGGTCAGCCTGAGGCTACAGTAGAAGGTGCTACACAGTGGGACTGAACCCAGAACCATGTGGTTGGGAAGCAAGCTTCTTACCACACAGCTATGCCTATATGTGATAGTGGATTTTCATCGATGAGTTCTTGATAATTGGTTATTTTCCCTAAAACTATATATTATATATATATATATATATGTATGCATGTGTATGTGTGCGTGTGTGTGTATATTTTTTAGCTTTTATGTTCCTCGATCAGTAGGCTGTGGCCATGCTGGGGCACTGCCATGAAGAATTTTTAGTCAAATGAATCAACCCCGGAATTTTTTTTTTATTTTTAAGCCTGGTACTTACTTTATTGAGGTCATTTGTTGAACCAGTAAATTGTGGGGATGTAGACATACCAACATCAGTTGTCAAGCAGAACGGGCACAAAGACACACACACATAGATATATATATCATCATCATCATCATTTAATGTCCGCTTTCCATGCTAGCATGGGTTGGACGATTTGACTGGGGACTGGCTACACCAGACTCCAATCTGATCCGGCAGAGTTTCTACAGCTGGATGCCCTTCTTAACGCCAACCACTCCGTGAGTGTAGTGGGTGCTTTTTACGTGCCACCGGCATGAGGGCCAGTCCGGCGGTACTGGCAATGGGCACGCTCAAATGGTGTTATATATATATATATATATATATATATATATATATATATCTTTCAGTTTCTTTTTATTAAATCTATTTACAAGGCTTTGGTCAGTCTGAGGTGTCATGCAGTAAGACTGAATCCAAAACCGTGTGATTGGCAGGCAACCTTCTCACCACACAGCCATACCTGCATCTATGGTAGTGTGTGTATATATATATATATATATATATATATATATATATATATATATATACAAACAGAGTAAAATCGAGGGAAATCCACTGCTTCAGACAGAGTCTAAATATACCAGCTTCTGTGGCTGGTAGGTATTTATATTTTTTTAGATCTTAATTATTTCTGTGGGAGGTTTTAGAACATGACACCCACGATAGTCAAGGGATTACTGTATTATTGTTGTTATTAAGACAGCAAGCTGGCAGAACCATTAACATAACAGACAAAATACTTCACTGTATTTCACCAACCTTTATGTTCTGAGTTCAAATTCTGCCATGGTTGACTTTGCTTTTCGCCCTTTTGAAGTCAATAAAATAAGTACCAGCTGAGCACAGGGAACGATGTAATTGACTAGACTCCTCCCACAAAATATCATGCCTTGTGCCTATAGTAGAAAGGATTATTATTATTATTGTTATTATTATTATTATTGTTCAGTAGTTTTATTTTTATAACGTGCTTTCACTTCACTACCGAGCGCAGCTCTGTGCGCCTTGGGTATGTGCTGTGGTTTGCTGTGGTGCTCTTATGTTTACTGTATTGAAAGTGTTTTGCGTAGAATGTGTGCAGTACCCAGTAGTGCAATTTTCTGTATGTTATATATATTTGTAAGTCCTGGTGTTTTTGTTTTGTATTTTTCTGAATATTTTTTTATTATACCTAAGGCACCTACTATGATAGGAATTGTTTCTGTTTTTAGATTCCACATTCGAGTTATCTCTATTTCCAGGTCTTTGTATTTTGAAAGTTTTTCCATTTCTTTTCGAGAACCGTTGTCATCTGCTGGTATTGATACATCAATTAGAAAGCATTTTTTTTCTTCATGATCTTTGACAACTATATCTGGTCTATTTGCCTTAATTTCTCTATCTGTGTGTATTGGCATATCCCAGAGTATGGTTGCTTTCTCGTTTTCTGTGACCTTTTCTGGCGTGTGTTTATACCATCTTTTTTCTGTTGTTATTCCATAGTGTTGGCATAGCTTCCAGTGTATATAGGTCCCAGCTCTGTTGTGTCTGTGAATATATTCCTTCTTAGCCAGGACTGGGCAGCCAGAGATAATATGATTTATTGTTTCTTGTCCATCTCCACATATTCTACAGTTACTTGTTATATTTCTTTTCATTATGTGTTTTTGGTAATTTCTGGTGGGGAGGCTTTGGTCTTGTGAAGCAATTAAAAATCCTTCAGTCTCTGCTTTGAGTCCTGAGCTTCTCAGCCATTGCTGGGATTTTTCTCTGTCTATTTCTTTCGCATTTAGTTTAGCCCAGTATTTACCATGTAGGGGCTTTTCTTGCCATCGTTTTATCATGGTTCGTTGCTGTTCTAGTTTTAGTTTGGATTTCATTTGTTTTATAGCTTTTGTTGTTTCTTCTTCTTCTTCTTCTTCGTAGTTGTTAGGTAGATTGATTTCTTGTTATTATTATTATTATTATTATCATTATTATTATTATTGTCTTTGCACAGTTTCTAACACTGGAGATGTACTACAGTGTCAGCTGTTCACTACCAGTGAACTAAGGTAACACCTCTTATTTTTCGAGCACCATCTGGAGTATTCGAGCGGTTCCAAGCAGTGCTGTTTTCTGCAAGTGCTCCACTCTTATTACAGTCCCTATTC